>NC_069507.1:241830952-242053452 GCF_027579735.1 Bombina bombina
GCAATAAACAGAATTGGCTTTCGATCATAATGCTGCGTGGTCTGAGTCATTCTAAGGGGCCCTTATCAGGTAATCTACATATGCCTCAGGTGGTACACTAGGCCCCAGGCTTTGGCCTGCACTGACACTTACCCCCTGAAGGGGACACCTAACAGTTTTTCTGTCACGGACCCTCCTAGTGGACTTGCCAACATAGGCCTTCCCACATGGACACTTGATCATGTATATGACATAACTACTGTTGCAAGTGAAAAAATCCCTATAATAGAATTTATGCCCACTATGTGGATGTAAAAAATAGGGACTTTTCACTATGCAACTGCAGTTGCTGCACCCAAGACAAGGGAAACAACCAAGATTCTTTTTGGTAATGAACTGTTGAGATGTAGATTTGACAGAACCAATGTCAGCCCGTATTAGTGAATCCCTAAGGCTTTTACTACGCTTGTAGGCTGGCATGGGGAACTTGTCAAACTCCTCAACGTCCACATTGCATCTTCTCAAGATGCCCCAATGTCTCTGTATGATTTTCAGCACCTGATCCCTCTGTCTAGAAAACTCAGATACAAATACCATCCTTTTTTGATTTTTATCTGAGGGTTTCTTAGATTTTAGAAGGGCATCACGATCCAACTGGGACACCATATCAATGGTGTTCAAAATCAGATCTTGTGGATAGCCACGTTCCAAAAATTTGTCACCCATCTCTGCCAATCTTATTGGAACCTTGGATGCTTCTGTGACAATCCTTTTAACCCTAAGTAATTGACTTTTAGGTAGTGACCTGATCAAGGAGGGATGATGAGCACTGTCATACATTAATAAATTATTCCTGTCAGTTTCTTTTTTGAAAATATCAGTTTTAAAACTGAATCCGTCCTTGATCACGGTCACATCCAAAAAATCAATAGAACTCTCACTGAAAGTCAGTGTGAATTTGATATTGTTGGTTGAATGGTTTAATTCAGAAACAAAGAGCTCAAGGGCCCCAACGTCGCCCAGCCAAACCCCAAAGATATCATCAATGTAGCGCCACCAGGTGGCGCCACACTGACGAAATAGGGCATTTTCAAAAACAAACTTCTCTTCAAAAAGATTCATAAAAATGTTGGCATAATTCGGGGCGACGTTGGAGCCCATAGCTGTACCCTGCAACTGTAAATAATATAAGTCCTCAAAGAGAAAATAATTATTATAAAGAATTAATTCTAACAATTGCAAGATAAGTTCAACCTGAGTTTCTGAATGTGACCCAGCAGTGCGCAAAGCATGTTGCACAGCTCCCAGGCCACTCTCATGAGTGATAGATGTGTATAAACTGGAAACATCCAAACTGAAAAGAATAAACTTATCAGTCTGGAGTTGCAAGTTGTTCAGCTTGATCAAAAAATCATTAGTGTCTTTAATGAAGGTGCTTGACTGCTCCACCAGTGGTCTCAACACTCTATCCAAAAAAATGGAAATATTTGAAAAAACGGAATTGGTACCCGCTACAATAGGACGCCCTGGTGGAGCAATCAAGGACTTGTGAATCTTAGGCAGCACATATAACACAGGTGTGATTGGATCAGTCACAATCAAAAATTTAGCTGTTTTATCATCAATCAAAGCATTGTTCAATGCAAATTTGTCAATAGATTGAATCTCTCTGGAAATCTTCTTAATTGGATTACCTGCAATTACCTTATATACCTCCTTAGTACCAAGTTGACGATAGACCTCTGTTCTATAGTCGGTCTTATTTAAAACAACTGTTGCTCCGCCCTTATCAGCCTGCTTCAATATCACTTTATTATTAGATTTTAATGATTTTAAGGCTGAATAATCTGCAGATGTAAAGATGAACAACCTAGGTTTACCTTTAGATAACTTAGTTTTAGCCTGCAATTTATTCAAGTCGGACAGTACCAACTTTTCAAAGGTCTCAATACTGTGGTCAGTGGTAGAGGGAAAAAAATAACTTTTATTAAATAACCCTAGTTGTTTAATGCTCAAGTTATTAGCTTTATTAACTCCAATAGTGTTAGACCCAACAGACTCACTGCAATTCAACCTTGTACCAATTTGAGAAACATTACTTGTCTTGTTATTGTGCCAAAATTCTAACCTTATATTACGGAAAAATTTGTAAATGTCTCTATTCAAATGGAAGAAATCACAGTCTTTAAATGGGCAAAAAGACAGTCCCTTCTGGAGAATAGATGTTTCTCTCTCAACAAGTGGACAGTCCGAGATGTTAAAGACTATATTTTGTTGTGGGCCCGCGTTACCCTCTGTGAGGATGCCTTGCCCGATTTGGCTGTTACCTGTAATTTTGCTTTCGCTCCCCTTTGGGCCCCGATGGTGTCTGCGGCTGCTTCTCCTGGGCTGTCGTTGCCCTCTCCCTGGGAAAAATCCGTGGATGAATCGGAGCTGCTCCCTGACACTGCATGACGAGATTGCTGCCTTCTCCGTGAACCGGAAGTGACGCGGCGCTCCTTCCCCATTGGATCGTAGACCCACCTATAGACTCTATTGGAGGAATAGTCATCAGAGTCTCTCTGGAATTTTAACCGTTTCCTCTCCTCAATGGTCGACCGCATCTCTTCCAATAACTCCTTGTTTGCCGTAAGCAGCTTATCTGAATCAGTTGATGACATTGTTTGCCGGATCTCCTCCTCTAAAGCAGCAATCTCTCCTTTTAATTTATCCAAATCGATCTGAAGATATTCCACAGTCAGAACGATTAGGTCAAAGGAACACTTATTGAGAATCTGCTCAAACGTACGGCAATATTCAGGATTGTCCTTCAACAAGGTGGGTCTAATATTCATTCGTAATCCTCTGGGGATTCTTTTCACCCGATAATATTCAGCCAGGGTGGTTGCATGTAGGTCATAGGCCAGTTGTTTTTTAGTGAACTTCTCATATTGAATACTTGCAACTTGTCTGGGGGCTGTATGTAAAAAATTGCGTGAGCCCTTAACCAGAGTTGTAATTCTAGAGGCTTCAAACTCTGTATAGGTGAAAGTTTGGGACCCTGCAACATCCTCTTCACTTGTCATTTTCTTTATAATGGCTTGGCAGTGCACGGATATGGTAGTCAAACAATAAGTAGAAAGTCAGTGTTATCCAGCAATCACACCAATGGTGTAAGCTCCAGGGAGTAACTACCAACCTCCCATATATCAATAGAAGAAATAAAGGATTGAAGCTCACCAATATGCCAAAAAATAATAATTCACTTTATTGTAGAGACAGGCAGGGTCCAAATACCATGACGTTTCGGAGCAATGTGCCCTTTAATCATGTGATAACAACCTATACAGGTACACCTGTTTAAATAGCTTACCTGGGATTAACCCTTACAATCTTTCTAACAATACAATAATAGAGGAACAGCGCCATCTGGCGGCCCCCTGGGTGCATAATTTACCTAGAAAATAGTCAATGCAAAATAAAAACAAAAAACAGCTATGAAGCCCTGATTACAGATTCAAACTATGTCAAAAAAGATTATTTTATTTATTATTTATTTGATGTTTGGTACTGTCCGACTTGAATAAATTGCAGGCTAAAACTAAGTTATCTAAAGGTAAACCTAGGTTGTTCAACTTTACATCTGCAGATTATTCAGCCTTAAAATCATTAAAATCTAACAATAAAGTGATATTGAAGCAGGCTGATAAGGGCGGAGCAATAGTTGTTTTAAATAAGACCGACTATAGAACAGAGGTCTATCGTCAACTTGGTACTAAGGAGGTATATAAGGTAATTGCAGGTAATCCAATTAATAAGATTTCCAGAGAGATTCAATCTATTGTCAAATTTGCATTGAACAATGCTTTGATTAATGATAAAACAGCTACATTTTTTATTGTAACTGATCCAATCACACCTGTGTTATATGTGCTGCCTAAGATTCACAAGTCCTTGACTGCTCCACCAGGGCGTCCTATTGTAGCGGGTACCAATTCCGTTTTTTCAAATATCTCCATTTTTTTGGATAGAGTGTTGAGACCACTGGTGGAGCAGTCAAGCACCTTCATTAAAGACAATAATGATTTTTTGATCAAGCTGAACAACTTGCAACTCCAGACTGATAAGTTTATTCTTTTCAGTTTGGATGTTTCCAGTTTATACACATCTATCACTCATGAGAGTGGCCTGGGAGCTGTGCAACATGCTTTGCGCACTGCTGGGTCACATTCAGAAACTCAGGTTGAACTTATCTTGCAATTGTTAGAATTAATTTTTTATAATAATTATTTTCTCTATGAGGACTTATATTATTTACAGTTGCAGGGTACAGCTATGGGCTCCAACGTCGCCCCGAATTATGCCAACATTTTTATGAATCTTTTTGAAGAGAAGTTTGTTTTTGAAAATGCCCTATTTCGTCAGTGTGGCGCCACCTGGTGGCGCTACATTGATGATATCTTTGGGGTTTGGCTGGGCGACGTTGGGGCCCTTGAGCTCTTTGTTTCTGAATTAAACCATTCAACCAACAATATCAAATTCACACTGACTTTCAGTGAGAGTTTTATTGATTTTTTGGATGTGACCGTGATCAAGGATGGATTCAGTTTTAAAACTGATATTTTCAGAAAAGAAACTGACAGGAATAATTTATTAATGTATGACAGTGCTCATCATCCCTCCTTGATCAGGTCACTACCTAAAAGTCAATTACTTAGGGTTAAAAGGATTGTCACAGAAGCATCCAAGGTTCCAATAAGATTGGCAGAGATGGGTGACAAATTTTTGGAACGTGGCTATCCACAAGATCTGATTTTGAACACCATTGATATGGTGTCCCAGTTGGATCGTGATGCCCTTCTAAAATCTAAGAAACCCTCAGATAAAAATCAAAAAAGGATGGTATTTGTATCTGAGGTTTCTAGACAGAGTGATCAGGTGCTGAAAATCATACAGAGACATTGGGGCATCTTGAGAAGATGCAATGTGGACGTTGAGGAGTTTGACAAGTTCCCCATGCCAGCCTACAAGCGTAGTAAAAGCCTTAGGGATTCACTAATACGGGCTGACATTGGTTCTGTCAAATCTACATCTCAACAGTTCATTACCAAAAAGAATCTTGGTTGTTTCCCTTGTCTCGGGTGCAGCAACTGCAGTTGCATAGTGAACTAAGTTATCTAAAGGTAAACCTAGGTTGTTCAACTTTACATCTGCAGATTATTCAGCCTTAAAATCATTAAAATCTAACAATAAAGTGATATTGAAGCAGGCTGATAAGGGCGGAGCAACAGTTGTTTTAAATAAGACCGACTATAGAACAGAGGTCTATCGTCAACTTGGTACTAAGGAGGTATATAAGGTAATTGCAGGTAATCCAATTAATAAGATTTCCAGAGAGATTCAATCTATTGTCAAATTTGCATTGAACAATGCTTTGATTAATGATAAAACAGCTAAATTTTTTATTGTGACTGATCCAGTCACACCTGTGTTATATGTGCTGCCTAAGATTCACAAGTCCTTGACTGCTCCACCAGGGCGTCCTATTGTAGCGGGTACCAATTCCGTTTTTTCAAATATCTCCATTTTTTTGGATAGAGTGTTGAGACCACTGGTGGAGCAGTCAAGCACCTTCATTAAAGACAATAATGATTTTTTGATCAAGCTGAACAACTTGCAACTCCAGACTGATAAGTTTATTCTTTTCAGTTTGGATGTTTCCAGTTTATACACATCTATCACTCATGAGAGTGGCCTGGGAGCTGTGCAACATGCTTTGCGCACTGCTGGGTCACATTCAGAAACTCAGGTTGAACTTATCTTGCAATTGTTAGAATTAATTTTTTATAATAATTATTTTCTCTTTGAGGA
Organism: Bombina bombina; assembly: GCF_027579735.1. NCBI lineage: Eukaryota > Metazoa > Chordata > Amphibia > Anura > Bombinatoridae > Bombina > Bombina bombina. The sequence goes on from NC_069507.1 coordinate 241,836,782, forward strand.
CTTATATTATTTACAGTTGCAGGGTACAGCTATGGGCTCCAACGTCGCCCCGAATTGTGCCAACATTTTTATGAATCTTTTTGAAGAGAAGTTTGTTTTTGAAAATGCCCTATTTCGTCAGTGTGGCGCCACCTGGTGGCGCTACATTGATGATATCTTTGGGGTTTGGCTGGGTGACGTTGGGGCCCTTGAGCTCTTTGTTTCTGAATTAAACCATTCAACCAACAATATCAAATTCACACTGACTTTCACTGAGTTCTATTGATTTTTTGGATGTGACCGTGATCAAGGATGGATTCAGTTTTAAAACTGATATTTTCAGAAAAGAAACTGACAGGAATAATTTATTAATGTATGACAGTGCTCATCATCCCTCCTTGATCAGGTCACTACCTAAAAGTCAATTACTTAGGGTTAAAAGGATTGTCACAGAAGCATCCAAGGTTCCAATAAGATTGGCAGAGATGGGTGACAAATTTTTGGAACGTGGCTATCCACAAGATCTGATTTTGAACACCATTGATATGGTGTCCCAGTTGGATCGTGATGCCCTTCTAAAATCTAAGAAACCCTCAGATAAAAATCAAAAAAGGATGGTATTTGTATCTGAGTTTTCTAGACAGAGTGATCAGGTGCTGAAAATCATACAGAGACATTGGGGCATCTTGAGAAGATGCAATGTGGACGTTGAGGAGTTTGACAAGTTCCCCATGCCAGCCTACAAACGTAGTAAAAGCCTTAGGGATTCACTAATATGGGCTGACATTGGTTCTGTCAAATCTACATCTCAACAGTTCATTACCAAAAAGAATCTTGGTCGTTTCCCTTGTCTCGGGTGCAGCAACTGCAGTTGCATAGTGAACTAAGTTATCTAAAGGTAAACCTAGGTTGTTCAACTTTACATCTGCAGATTATTCAGCCTTAAAATCATTAAAATCTAACAATAAAGTGATATTGAAGCAGGCTGATAAGGGCGGAGCAACAGTTGTTTTAAATAAGACCGACTATAGAACAGAGGTCTATCGTCAACTTGGTACTAAGGAGGTATATAAGGTAATTGCAGGTAATCCAATTAATAAGATTTCCAGAGAGATTCAATCTATTGTCAAATTTGCATTGAACAATGCTTTGATTAATGATAAAACAGCTAAATTTTTGATTGTGACTGATCCAGTCACACCTGTGTTATATGTGCTGCCTAAGATTCACAAGTCCTTGACTGCTCCACCAGGGCGTCCTATTGTAGCGGGTACCAATTCCGTTTTTTCAAATATCTTCATTTTTTTGGATAGAGTGCTGAGACCACTGGTGGAGCAGTCAAGCACCTTCATTAAAGACAATAATGATTTTTTGATCAAGCTGAACAACTTGCAACTCCAGACTGATAAGTTTATTCTTTTCAGTTTGGATGTTTCCAGTTTATACACATCTATCACTCATGAGAGTGGCCTGGGAGCTGTGCAACATGCTTTGCGCACTGCTGGGTCACATTCAGAAACTCAGGTTGAACTTATCTTGCAATTGTTAGAATTAATTTTTTATAATAATTATTTTCTCTTTGAGGACTTATATTATTTACAGTTGCAGGGTACAGCTATGGGCTCCAACGTCGCCCCGAATTATGCCAACATTTTTATGAATCTTTTTGAAGAGAAGTTTGTTTTTGAAAATGCCCTATTTCGTCAGTGTGGCGCCACCTGGTGGCGCTACATTGATGATATCTTTGGGGTTTGGCTGGGCGACGTTGGGGCCCTTGAGCTCTTTGTTTCTGAATTAAACCATTCAACCAACAATATCAAATTCACACTGACTTTCAGTGAGAGTTCTATTGATTTTTTGGATGTGACCGTGATCAAGGATGGATTCAGTTTTAAAACTGATATTTTCAGAAAAGAAACTGACAGGAATAATTTATTAATGTATGACAGTGCTCATCATCCCTCCTTGATCAGGTCACTACCTAAAAGTCAATTACTTAGGGTTAAAAGGATTGTCACAGAAGCATCCAAGGTTCCAATAAGATTGGCAGAGATGGGTGACAAATTTTTGGAACGTGGCTATCCACAAGATCTGATTTTGAACACCATTGATATGGTGTCCCAGTTGGATCGTGATGCCCTTCTAAAATCTAAGAAACCCTCAGATAAAAATCAAAAAAGGATGGTATTTGTATCTGAGTTTTCTAGACAGAGTGATCAGGTGCTGAAAATCATACAGAGACATTGGGGCATCTTGAGAAGATGCAATGTGGACGTTGAGGAGTTTGACAAGTTCCCCATGCCAGCCTACAAGCGTAGTAAAAGCCTTAGGGATTCACTAATACGGGCTGACATTGGTTCTGTCAAATCTACATCTCAACAGTTCATTACCAAAAAGAATATTGGTTGTTTCCCTTGTCTCGGGTGCAGCAACTGCAGTTGCATAGTGAAAAGTCCCTATTTTTTACATCCACATAGTGGGCATAAATTTTATTATAGGGATTTTTTCACTTGCAACAGTAGTTATGTCATATACATGATCAAGTGTCCATGTGGGAAGGCCTATGTTGGCAAGTCCACTAGGAGGGTCCGTGACAGAATAACTGAGCACAAGAGCAACATTAGGTGTGGTAAAGTGTCAGCCCCAGTGGCCTATCATTTTTTGGCAGCAGGCCATCAAATAAGCCAACTTAGGTTTCAGGTGATTGAACAGGTGAAAGTCCCTAGAAGGGTTGGAAATAGGGAAGTTTTGCTCAAGCAAAGAGAATCCTTTTGGATTTTTCACCTTGACACCTTGGAACCAAAGGGGCTTAATAGAGAGATAGATTGAGAAATCTATTCTGCCATTTTTTACAGCTTTATAGTGGATTAAATTTGATGGGTTAAAAACATCAAAATAAATAATAAATAAAATAATCTTTTTTTGACATAGTTTGAATCTGTAATCAGGGCTTCATAGCTGTTTTTTGTTTTTTATTTTGTATTGACTATTTTCTAGGTAAAACATAATTTATGTAAGAACTTACCTGATAAATTCATTTCTTTCATATTAGCAAGAGTCCATGAGCTAGTGACGTATGGGATATACATTCCTACCAGGAGGGGCAAAGTTTCCCAAACCTCAAAATGCCTATAAATACACCCCTCACCACACCCACAATTCAGTTTAACGAATAGCCAAGAAGTGGGGTGATAAAAAAGTGCGAAAGCATATAAAATAAGGAATTGGAATAATTGTGCTTTATACAAAATCATAACCACCACAAAAAAAGGGCGGGCCTCATGGACTCTTGCTAATATGAAAGAAATGAATTTATCAGGTAAGTTCTTACATAAATTATGTTTTCTTTCATGTAATTAGCAAGAGTCCATGAGCTAGTGACGTATGGGATAATGACTACCCAAGATGTGGATCTTTCCACACAAGAGTCACTAGAGAGGGAGGGATAAAATAAAGACAGCCAATTCCTGCTGAAAATAATCCACACCCAAAATAAAGTTTAACGAAAAACATAAGCAGAAGATTCAAACTGAAACCGCTGCCTGAAGTACTTTTCTACCAAAAACTGCTTCAGAAGAAGAAAATACATCAAAATGGTAGAATTTAGTAAAAGTATGCAAAGAGGACCAAGTTGCTGCTTTGCAGATCTGGTCAACCGAAGCTTCATTCCTAAACGCCCAGGAGGTAGAAACTGACCTAGTAGAATGAGCTGTAATTCTCTGAGGCGGAGTTTTACCCGACTCAACATAGGCAAGATGAATTAAAGATTTCAACCAAGATGCCAAAGAAATGGCAGAAGCTTTCTGGCCTTTTCTAGAACCGGAAAAGATAACAAATAGACTAGAAGTCTTACGAAAAGATTTCGTAGCTTCAACATAATATTTCAAAGCTCTAACAACATCCAAAGAATGCAACGATTTCTCCTTAGAATTCTTAGGATTAGGACATAATGAAGGAACCACAATTTCTCTACTAATGTTGTTGGAATTCACAACTTTAGGTAAAAATTCAAAAGAAGTTCGCAACACCGCCTTATCCTGATGAAAAATCAGAAAAGGAGACTCACAAGAAAGAGCAGATAATTCAGAAACTCTTCTGGCAGAAGAGATGGCCAAAAGGAACAAAACTTTCCAAGAAAGTAATTTAATGTCCAATGAATGCATAGGTTCAAACGGAGGAGCTTGAAGAGCTCCCAGAACCAAATTCAAACTCCAAGGAGGAGAAATTGACTTAATGACAGGTTTTATACGAACCAAAGCTTGTACAAAACAATGAATATCAGGAAGAATAGCAATCTTTCTGTGAAAAAGAACAGAAAGAGCAGAGATTTGTCCTTTCAAAGATCTTGCGGACAAACCCTTATCTAAACCATCCTGAAGAAACTGTAAAATTCTCGGTATTCTAAAAGAATGCCAGGAAAAATGATGAGAAAGACACCAAGAAATATAAGTCTTCCAGACTCTATAATATATCTCTCGAGATACAGATTTACGAGCCTGTAACATAGTATTAATCACAGAGTCAGAGAAACCTCTTTGACCAAGAATCAAGCGTTCAATCTCCATACCTTTAAATTTAAGGATTTCAGATCCTGATGGAAAAAAGGACCTTGTGACAGAAGGTCTGGTCTTAACGGAAGAGTCCACGGTTGGCAAGAGGCCATCCGGACAAGATCCACATACCAAAACCTGTGAGGCCATGCCGGAGCTACCAGCAGAACAAACGAGCATTCCTTCAGAATCTTGGAGATTACTCTTGGAAGAAGAACTAGAGGCGGAAAGATATAGGCAGGATGATACTTCTAAGGAAGTGATAATGCATCCACTGCCTCCGCCTGAGGATCCCGGGATCTGGACAGATACCTGGGAAGTTTCTTGTTTAGATGGGACGCCATCAGATCTATTTCTGGAAGTTCCCACATTTGAACAATCTGAAGAAATACCTCTGGGTGAAGAGACCATTCGCCCGGATGCAACGTTTGGCGACTGACATAATCCGCTTCCCAATTGTCTACACCTGGGATATGAACCGCAGAGATTAGACAGGAGCTGGATTCCGCCCAAACCAAAATTCGAGATACTTCTTTCATAGCCAGAGGACTGTGAGTCCCTCCCTGATGATTGATGTATGCCACAGTTGTGACATTGTCTGTCTGAAAACAAATGAACGATTCTCTCTTCAGAAGAGGCCAAAACTGAAGAGCTCTGAAAATTGCACGGAGTTCCAAAATATTGATCGGTAATCTCACCTCCTGAGATTCCCAAACTCCTTGTGCCGTCAGAGATCCCCACACAGCTCCCCAACCTGTGAGACTTGCATCTGTTGAAATTACAGTCCAAGTCGGAAGCACAAAAGAAGCCCCCTGAATTAAACGATGGTGATCTGTCCACCATGTTAGAGAGTGTCGAACAATCGGTTTTAAAGATATTAATTGAGATATCTTCGTGTAATCCTTGCACCATTGCTTCAGCATACAGAGCTGAAGAGGTCGCATGTGAAAACGAGCAAAGGGGATCGCGTCCGATGCAGCAGTCATAAGACCTAGAATTTCCATGCATAAGGCTACCGAAGGGAATGATTGTGACTGAAGGTTTCGACAAGCTGCAATCAACTTTAGACGTCTCTTGTCTGTTAAAGACAGAGTCATGGACACTGAATCCATCTGGAAACCCAGAAAGGTTACCCTTGTCTGAGGAATCAAAGAACTTTTTGGTAAATTGATCCTCCAACCATGATCTTGAAGAAACAACACAAGTCGATTCGTATGAGATTCTGCTAAATGTAAAGACTGAGCAAGTACCAAGATATCGTCCAAATAAGGAAATACCACAATACCCTGTTCTCTGATTACAGACAGCAGGGCACCGAGAACCTTTGTAAAAATTCTTGGAGCTGTAGCTAGGCCAAACGGCAGAGCCACAAACTGTTAATGCTTGTCCAGAAACGAGAATCTCAGGAACTGATAATGATCTGGATGAATCGGAATATGCAGATATGCATCCTGTAAATCTATTGTGGACATATAATTCCCTTGCTGAACAAAAGGTAAGATAGTCCTTACAGTTACCATCTTGAACGTTGGTATCCTTACATAACGATTCAATATTTTTAGATCCAGAACTGGTCTGAAAGAATTCTCCTTCTTTGGTACAATGAAGAGATTTGAATAAAACCCCATCCCCTGTTCCGGAACTGGAACTGGCATAATTACTCCAGTCAACTCTAGATCTGAAACACATTTCAGAAATGCTTGAGCTTTTACTGGATTTACTGGGACACGGGAAAGAAAAAATCTCTTTGCAGGAGGTCTCAACTTGAAACCAATTCTGTACCCTTCTGAAACAATGCTCTGAATCCAAAGATTGTGAACAGAATTGATCCAAATTTCCTTGAAAAAACGTAACCTGCCCCCTACCAGCTGAGCTGGAATGAGGGCCGCACCTTCATGTGGACTTAGAAGCAGGCTTTGCCTTTCTAGCTGGCTTGGATTTATTCCAGACTGGAGATGGTCTCCAAACTGAAACTGCTCCTGAGGATGAAGGATCAGGCTTTTGTTCTTTGTTGAAACGAAAGGAACGAAAACGATTATTAGCCCTGTTTTTACCTTTAGATTTTTTATCCTGTGGTAAAAAAGTTCCTTTCCCACCAGTAACAGTTGAAATAATGGAATCCAACTGAGAACCAAATAATTTGTTACCCTGGAAAGAAATGGAAAGTAAAGTTGATTTAGAAGCCATATCAGCATTCCAAGTTTTAAGCCATAAAGCTCTTCTAGCTAAAATAGCTAGAGACATAAACCTGACATCAACTCTGATAATATCAAAAATGGCATCACAGATAAAATTATTAGCATGCTGAAGAAGAATAATAATATCATGAGAATCACGATGTGTTACTTGTTGCGCTAAAGTTTCCAACCAAAAAGTTGAAGCTGCAGCAACATCAGCCAAAGATATAGCAGGTCTAAGAAGATTACCTGAACACAGATAAGCTTTTCTTAGAAAGGATTCAATTTTCCTATCTAGAGGATCCTTAAACGAAGTACCATCTGACGTAGGAATAGTAGTACGTTTAGCAAGGGTAGAAATAGCCCCATCAACTTTAGGGATCTTGTCCCAAAATTCTAATCTGTCAGACGGCACAGGATATAATTGCTTAAAACGTTTAGAAGGAGTAAATGAATTACCCAAATTATCCCATTCTTTGGAAATTACTGCAGAAATAGCATTAGGAACAGGAAAAACTTCTGGAATAACCACAGGAGCTTTAAATACCTTATCTAAACGTTTAGAATTAGTATCAAGAGGACCAGAATCCTCTATTTCTAAAGCAATTAGTACTTCTTTAAGTAAAGAACGAATAAATTCCATTTTAAATAAATATGAAGATTTATAAGCATCAACCTCTGAGACAGAATCCTCTGAACCAGAGGAATCATCAGAATCAGAATGATGATGTTCATTTAAAAATTCATCTGTAGGGAGAGAAGTTTTAAAATATTTTTTACGTTTACTAGAAGGAGAAATAACAGACATAGCCTTCTTTATGGATTCAGAAACAAAATCTCTTATATTATCAGGAACATTCTGCACCTTAGATGTTGAAGGAACTGCAACAGGCAATGGTACTTTACTAAAGGAAATATTATCTGCTTTAACAAGTTTGTCATGACAATCAATACAAACAACAGCTGGAGGAATAGCTACCAAAAGTTTACAGCAGATACACTTAGCTTTGGTAGATTCAGCACTTGACAGCGATTTTCCTGTAGTATCTTCTGACTCAGATGCAACGTGAGACATCTTGCAATATGTAAGAGAAAAAACAACATATATATAAAGCAAAATTGATCAAATTCCTTAAATGACAGGAACAAGCTTCTAGCAACCAGAAGCAATAAAAAATGAGACTTAAATAATGTGGAGACAAAAGCGACGCCCATATTTTTTCGCGCCAAATAAGACGCCCACATTATTTGGCGCCTAAATGCTTTTTGGCGCCAAAAATGACGCCACATCCGGAACGCCGACATTTTTGGCGCAAAATAACGTCAAAAAATGACGCAACTTCCGGCGACACGTATGACGCCGGAAACGGAAATAGAAATTTTTGCGCCAAAAAAGTCAGCGCCAAGAATGACGCAATAAAATGAAGCATTTTCAGCCCCCGCGAGCCTAACAGCCCACAGGGAAAAAGTCAAATTTTAAGGTAAGAAAAATGTTAAATTAAAATGCATTATCCCAAATATGAAACTGACTGTCTGAAAATAAGGAAAGTTGAACATTCTGAGTCAAGGCAAATAAATGTTTGAATACATATATTTAGAACTTTATAAACAAAGTGCCCAACCATAGCTTGGAGTGTCACAGAAAATAAGACTTACTTACCCCAGGACACTCATCTACATATAGCAGATAGCCAAACCAGTACTGAAACGAGAATCAGTAGAGGAAATGGTATATATAAGAGTATATCGTCGATCTGAAAAGGGAGGTAAGAGATGAATCTCTACGACCGATAACAGAGAACCTATGAAATAGACCCCGTAGAAGGAGATCACTGCATTCAAATAGGCAATACTCTCCTCACATCCCTCTGACATTCACTGCACGCTGAGAGGAAAACCGGGCTCCAACTTGCTGCGGAGCGCATATCAACGTAGAATCTAGCACAAACTTACTTCACCACCTCCATCGGAGGCAAAGTTTGTAAAACTGAATTGTGGGTGTGGTGAGGGGTGTATTTATAGGCATTTTGAGGTTTGGGAAACTTTGCCCCTCCTGGTAGGAATGTATATCCCATACGTCACTAGCTCATGGACTCTTGCTAATTACATGAAAGAAATTATACACCCAGGGGGCCGCCAGATGGCGCTGTTCCTCTATTATTGTATTGTTAGAAAGATTGTAAGGGTTAATCCCAGGTAAGCTATTTAAACAGGTGTACCTGTATAGGTTGTTATCACATGATTAAGGGGCACATTGCTCCGAATCGTCGTGGTATTTGGACCCTGCCTGTCTCTACAATAAAGTGAATTATTATATTTTGGCATATTGGTGAGCTTCAATCCTTTATTTCTTCTATTGGCATTTATCATTGCACCAGCAGTTCTTGTGAACTTCTGGTGCAATGCCGCCCCCCTGCAGATTCGTGGCCAATCAACCCGATCGTATTTGATCGGGTTGATTTCTGTCCGCTGCCTCAGAGCAGGCAGACAAGTTATGGAGCAGCGGTCATAACTTTTGTTTCCGGCGAGCCTTCAGGGGCATCCATACAGAGTTTGATAAATCGGCGCCTTATGGTCTCAATGGCGTGTTATAGTAGCTACAGATTATAAAATGTATGGGAAGTTAATCCTTTATGTTTATTTTTGTATTTGAAGTAGCTGTTTATGTTGAATGAAACCAATAAAACATTATTCTGTGCTCCACTTGTAGTTTAATTTGTAAAACAGATTACTTAATGGAGCAAATTAAAATTTTCTTTTTCTTTTTTTTTTTTTTTTTATTACTATTTTCAGGTTAAAGGTTGTCCATTAATTTAGATTCAGTATTGGTTTATTCTTTTCTCATTATCTATGTTTTTTATATCTATATGGGAATAAAACATTTTTATTTTGTTTATCTTCAAGCATATTTATAATCTGAACAGCTTCTATAGCTTCCCTGTTCTATGAATTTCACCCTGCAAGGTTTATTGCTAAGCCGTGTTTACATCACTTTTTCAGCATGCACAAGTTTTCCTAGCTATGGCCCTAGGGCATCCTGTAGCAAATTGTAGCGAGACAGAACTAACACTTTATAGCGATTTATAAAATACAGATTACATTAAGGTAACTTTAAATTACCTATAGACCATAGATTTTGCTATAGGACACTTTCTACCACACTGTAGTATATTGGCTGCTTTAGAATCACAATTTATATTGTGTTTAGCTGAAGAGACTAAATTATAAAGTCAGTAACGTCTGGAATGTATATACTTATACCTTACAATTTAAGGAACAAGAATAACTTTGTTTTTAATTTGCAAAAAATATATACGCCAACAATGTATTTTTTTGTCCTTCTTTACCATGATTAGACAGTTGTCCTTCTTTACCATGATTAGACAGTTGTCCTTCTTTACCATGATTAGACAGTTGTCCTTCTTTACCATGATTAGACAGTTGTGCTTCTTTACCATGATTAGACAGTTGTCCTTCTTTACCATGATTAGACAGTTGTCCTTCTTTACCAAGATTAGACAGTTGTCCTTTACCATGATTAGACAGTTGTCCTTCTTTACCATGATTAGACAGTTGTCCTTCTTTACCATGATTAGACAGTTGTCCTTCTTTACCATGATTAGACAGTTGTCCTTCCTTTCCATGATTAGACAGTTGTCCTTCCTTACCATGATTAGACAGTTGTCCTTTCTTACCATGATTAGACAGTTGTCCTTCTTTACCATGATTAGACAGTTGTCCTTCTTTACCATGATTAGACAGTTGTCCTTCTTTACCATGATTAGACAGTTGTCCTTCCTTACCATGATTAGACAGTTGTCCTTCCTTACCATGATTAGACAGTTGTCCTTTCTTACCATGATTAGACAGTTGTCCTTCCTTACCATGATTAGACAGTTGTCCTTTCTTACCATGATTAGACAGTTGTCCTTCCTTACCATGATTAGACAGTTGTCCTTTCTTACCATGATTAGACAGTTGTCCTTCCTTACCATGATTAGACAGTTGTCCTTTCTTACCATGATTAGACAGTTGTCCTTCTTTACCATGATTAGACAGTTGTCCTTCTTTACCATGCTTAGACAGTTGTCCTTCTTTACCATGATTAGACAGTTGTCCTTCTTTACCATGATTAGACAGTTGTCCTTCTTTACCATGATTAGACAGTTGTCCTTAAAGGGACGCTCAAGTCAAAATAATCTTTTATGATTCCGATAGAGCAGCAATTTTAAGACATTCAATTTACACCGTTTCAGAATAACAACCTTTTTTTCCAGTCATGTGACTACTATTGAAAAGCATTGAGAAGCAGTGCATTTATTAAAATAGCCAATAGGTGGAGCTGTCCGCTTGTGTTGAAGCAGAGCCAAGCAAGCTGAAATTAATCAGTGTAAGCAGACCTGAGCTATCAAGCAGATTTCAAAGGAACAAGATCTTCCTGTCTATAAATCAGCCAAGATTGGAATGCATAGAAAGAACTGTTTGCAGAAACATGCAAGTGAAGTCTGTGTTGTGTGATTATTTTATTTGGTTTATAATGCTGTTTAGCAAATGTTTTTGTTAATTTAACTTAGTTTAATTATATATTCTGTGTTGTGTGATTATTTTATTAGGTTTATAATGCTGTTTAGCATTTAACGTCTTTATTTCAAAGCTGTAAAAATAATGTATTAAGTGTTACTTATGACAAATTTTGAGAGGGGCCTGGAACCTATCTCCCTCACTTCCCATTGACTTACATTATAAACTGGGTTTCAATTTACAATGGTTTCGATTTACAACCATTCCTTCTGGAACCTAACCCTGGCGTAAACTGAGGGCTACCTGTATTTTGTTTACTAAGTCTACAACAGAGCAATAGGGCTAGATTACAAGTGGAGCTCTAAATATCAATTGTCTGCAAGCGATATTAGCACTCCACTTAGTAATACCAGTGCACGATAATGTGCTCTGGTATTACAAGTAAATCGCAATACGAATGTGAGCTCCCTTTCGCATTGCTAGGCAGCATTGCATTCATGAGAACATTCTTCGATAAACTCCTATGGGAGCCTCTTTCTGATGCCGTCAGAGACAGCATCAGAACCTTGCGCATTGAAGGGGGTAAGTAGCGCAGTGAGCAGCACTGATTAAATATATATGACTATATGGGGCACTTTTAGATCTCTGGTTAATTTTCTAAGCACTAATTGCTACTGCGAGCACGTGGTAGCAATAACCAACCACTTGTAATGGCTGGTTAATAATCATGCACCTGCAAACAAGCAGATTTGCCTATTTCCGGGCATGTGATCATTTTGCGCTCCACTTGTAATCTAGCTTTTTTTAATAAATGTGATTTTTATGTTTCTGTGTGTTTCACTGTGCTCAAATGTAGCTATAGAAGACGTACTAATCAGCCAAGTATGAGCTATCTAACCCAGTAGTCACAATTCACAATTTTATACTTCTTTTTCATTTAAAAATTATACTTCTTTAATATTTTCTATTACATACATCAAAGAACAGCTTTTAAATATGTAAAACTATTTTCCTTGCAAAAGTTTTTTAATGGAACATTTTGGGTAAAATTTAAATGCACATAAATGAATTATATATTTGAATAAAAAACATTTGCAATATACATCAGTTGGCAAAAATGCTTCTAAGTTATGACTGTTTTGAAAAAGGAGGCGCCTTATAGGGTTAGTAGTTCCTATATACCATATAACATCAATGTGAAGACAAAGGGCAACTCATGAATTAGATGTGACTAGATTTAGTGTATGTGACATGTACTCAAACTGGAAAGCCCTAGATGATACCTGCAAGCTCGCCCAAATAGCAGCGATCTGTCCCCACAAAGTCTTATCTTCTTTAGGTAAAGATTACAAGCAGGCAGTGACATCACCGTCAGCTTGGCAGTGTATGTATGTGTGTGTATAAATAAATGTGTATGTATTTGTGTGTATAAATAAATGTGTATGTATGTGTGTGTATAAATAAATGTGTATGTATGTGTGTGTATAAATAAATGTGTATGTATGTGTGTGTATAAATAAATGTGTATGTATGTGTGTGTATAAATAAATGTGTATGTATGTGTGTGTATAAATAAATGTGTATGTATGTGTGTGTATAAATAAATGTGTATGTATGTGTGTGTATAAATAAATGTGTATGTATGTGTGTGTATAAATAAATGTGTATGTATGTGTGTGTATAAATAAATGTGTATGTATGTGTGTATAAATAAATGTGTATGTATGTGTGTGTATAAATAAATGTGTATGTATGTGTGTATAAATAAATGTGTATGTATGTGTGTGTATAAATAAATGTGTATGTATGTGTGTGTATAAATAAATGTGTATGTATGTGTGTATAAATAAATGTGTATGTATTTGTGTTTATAAATAAATGTGTATGTATGTGTGTGTATAAATAAATGTGTATGTATGTGTGTGTATAAATAAATGTGTATGTATGTGTGTGTATAAATAAATGTGTGTGTATGTGTGTGTATAAATAAATGTGTATGTATGTGTGTATAAATAAATGTGTATGTATGTGTGTGTATAAATAAATGTGTATGTATGTGTGTGTATAAATAAATGTGTATGTATGTATGTGTGTGTATAAATAAATGTGTATGTATGTGTGTGTATAAATAAATGTGTGTGTATGTGTGTGTATTAATAAATGTGTATGTATGTGTGTGTATAAATAAATGTGTATGTATGTGTGTGTATAAATAAATGTGTATGTATGTGTGTGTATAAATAAATGTGTATGTATGTGTGTGTATAAATAAATGTGTATGTATGTGTGTGTATAAATAAATGTGTATGTATGTGTGTGTGTATAAATAAATGTGTATGTATGTGTGTGTGTATAAATAAATGTGTATGTATGTGTGTGTGTATAAATAAATGTGTATGTATGTGTGTGTATAAATAAATGTGTATGTATGTGTGTGTATAAATAAATGTGTATGTATGTGTGTGTATAAATAAATGTGTATGTATGTGTGTGTATTAATAAATGTGTATGTATGTGTGTGTGTATAAATAAATGTGTATGTATGTGTGTGTATTAATAAATGTGTATGTATGTGTGTGTGTATAAATAAATGTGTATGTATGTGTGTGTATAAATAAATGTGTATGTATGTGTGTGTATAAATAAATGTGTATAAATAAATGTGTATGTATGTGTGTGTATAAATAAATGTGTATGTATGTGTGTATAAATAAATGTGTATGTATGTGTGTGTATAAATAAATGTGTATGTATGTGTGTGTATAAATAAATGTGTATGTATGTGTGTGTATAAATAAATGTGTATGTATGTGTGTGTATAAATAAATGTGTATGTATGTGTGTGTATAAATAAATGTGTATGTATGTGTGTGTATAAATAAATGTGTATGTATTTGTGTGTATAAATAAATGTGTATGTATGTGTGTGTATAAATAAATGTGTATGTATGTGTGTGTATAAATAAATGTGTATGTATGTGTGTGTATAAATAAATGTGTATGTATGTGTGTGTATAAATAAATGTGTATGTATGTGTGTGTATAAATAAATGTGTATGTATGTGTGTGTATAAATACATGTGTATGTATGTGTGTATAAATAAATGTGTATGTATGTGTGTGTATAAATAAATGTGTATGTATGTGTGTATAAATAAATGTGTATGTATGTGTGTGTATAAATAAATGTGTATGTATGTGTGTGTATAAATAAATGTGTATGTATGTGTGTGTATAAATAAATGTGTATGTATGTGTTTATAAATAAATGTGTATGTATGTGTGTGTATAAATAAATGTGTATGTATGTGTGTGTATAAATAAATGTGTATGTATGTGTGTGTATAAATAAATGTGTATGTATGTGTGTGTATAAATAAATGTGTATGTATGTGTGTATAAATAAATGTGTATGTATGTGTGTGTATAAATAAATGTGTATGTATGTGTGTATAAATAAATGTGTATGTATGTGTGTGTATAAATAAATGTGTATGTATGTGTGTGTATAAATAAATGTGTATGTATGTGTGTATAAATAAATGTGTATGTATTTGTGTTTATAAATAAATGTGTATGTATGTGTGTGTATAAATAAATGTGTATGTATGTGTGTGTATAAATAAATGTGTATGTATGTGTGTGTATAAATAAATGTGTATGTATGTGTGTGTATAAATAAATGTGTGTGTATGTGTGTGTATAAATAAATGTGTATGTATGTGTGTATAAATAAATGTGTATGTATGTGTGTGTATAAATAAATGTGTATGTATGTGTGTGTATAAATAAATGTGTATGTATGTGTGTGTATAAATAAATGTGTATGTATGTGTGTATAAATAAATGTGTATGTATGTATGTGTGTGTATAAATAAATGTGTATGTATGTGTGTGTATAAATAAATGTGTGTGTATGTGTGTGTATTAATAAATGTGTATGTATGTGTGTGTATAAATAAATGTGTATGTATGTGTGTGTATAAATAAATGTGTATGTATGTGTGTGTATAAATAAATGTGTATGTATGTGTGTGTATAAATAAATGCGTATGTATGTGTGTGTATAAATAAATGTGTATGTATGTGTGTGTATAAATAAATGTGTATGTATGTGTGTGTGTATAAATAAATGTGTATGTATGTGTGTGTATAAATAAATGTGTATGTATGTGTGTGTATAAATAAATGTGTATGTATGTGTGTGTATAAATAAATGTGTATGTATGTGTGTGTATTAATAAATGTGTATGTATGTGTGTGTGTATAAATAAATGTGTATGTATGTGTGTGTATAAATAAATGTGTATGTATGTGTGTGTATAAATTAATGTGTATGTATGTGTGTGTGTATAAATAAATGTGTATGTATGTGTGTGTATAAATAAATGTGTATGTATTTGTGTGTATAAATAAATGTGTATGTATGTGTGTGTATAAATAAATGTGTATGTATTTGTGTGTATAAATAAATGTGTATGTATGTGTGTGTATAAATAAATGTGTATGTATTTGTGTGTATAAATAAATGTGTATGTATGTGTGTGTATTAATAAATGTGTATGTATGTGTGTGTGTATAAATAAATGTGTATGTATGTGTGTGTATAAATAAATGTGTATGTATGTGTGTGTATAAATAAATGTGTATGTATGTGTGTGTATAAATAAATGTGTATGTATGTGTGTGTATAAATAAATGTGTATGTATGTGTGTGTATAAATAAATGTGTATGTATGTGTGTATAAATAAATGTGTATGTATGTGTGTGTATAAATAAATGTGTATGTATGTGTGTGTATAAATAAATGTGTATGTATGTGTGTGTATAAATAAATGTGTATGTATGTGTGTGTATAAATAAATGTGTATGTATGTGTGTGTATATAAATAAATGTGTATGTATGTGTGTGTATAAATAAATGTGTATGTATTTGTGTGTATAAATAAATGTGTATGTATGTGTGTATATAAATAAATGTGTATGTATGTGTGTGTATAAATAAATGTGTATGTATGTGTGTGTATAAATAAATGTGTATGTATGTGTGTGTATAAATAAATGTGTATGTATGTGTGTGTATAAATAAATGTGTATGTATGTGTGTGTATAAATAAATGTGTATGTATGTGTGTGTATAAATAAATGTGTATGTATGTGTGTGTATAAATAAATGTGTATGTATGTGTGTGTATAAATAAATGTGTATATATGTGTGTGTATAAATAAATGTGTATGTATTTGTGTGTATAAATAAATGTGTATGTATGTGTGTGTATAAATAAATGTGTATGTATGTGTGTGTATAAATAAATGTGTATGTATGTGTGTATATAAATAAATGTGTATGTATGTGTGTGTATAAATAAATGTGTATGTATGTGTGTATATAAATAAATGTGTATGTATGTGTGTGTATAAATAAATGTGTATGTATGTGTGTGTATAAATAAATGTGTATGTATGTGTGTGTATAAATAAATGTGTATGTATGTGTGTGTATTAATAAATGTGTATGTATGTGTGTGTGTATAAATAAATGTGTATGTATGTGTGTGTATAAATAAATGTGTATGTATGTGTGTGTATAAATAAATGTGTATGTATGTGTGTGTATAAATAAATGTGTATGTATGTGTGTATAAATAAATGTGTATGTATGTGTGTGTATAAATAAATGTGTATGTATGTGTGTATAAATAAATGTGTATGTATGTGTGTGTATAAATAAATGTGTATGTATGTGTGTGTATAAATAAATGTGTATGTATGTGTGTGTATAAATAAATGTGTATGTATGTGTGTGTATAAATAAATGTGTATGTATGTGTGTGTATAAATAAATGTGTATGTATGTGTGTGTATAAATTAATGTGTATGTATTTGTGTGTATAAATAAATGTGTATGTATGTGTGTGTATAAATAAATGTGTATGTATGTGTGTGTATAAATAAATGTGTATGTATGTGTGTGTATAAATAAATGTGTATGTATGTGTGTGTATAAATAAATGCGTATGTATGTGTGTGTATAAATAAATGTGTATGTATGTATGTGTGTGTATAAATAAATGTGTATGTATGTGTGTGTATAAATAAATGTGTATGTATGTGTGTGTATAAATAAATGTGTATGTATTTGTGTGTATAAATAAATGTGTATGTATGTGTGTGTATAAATAAATGTGTATGTATTTGTGTGTATAAATAAATGTGTATGTATGTGTGTGTATAAATAAATGTGTATGTATTTGTGTGTATAAATAAATGTGTATGTATGTGTGTGTATAAATAAATGTGTATGTATGTGTGTGTATAAATAAATGTGTATGTATGTGTGTGTATAAATAAATGTGTATGTATGTGTGTGTATAAATAAATGTGTATGTATGTGTGTATAAATAAATGTGTATGTATGTGTGTGTATAAATAAATGTGTATGTATGTGTGTGTGTATAAATAAATGTGTATGTATGTGTGTGTATAAATAAATGTGTATGTATGTGTGTGTATAAATAAATGTGTATGTATGTGTGTGTATAAATAAATGTGTATGTATGTGTGTGTATAAATAAATGTGTATGTATTTGTGTGTATAAATAAATGTGTATGTATGTATGTGTGTGTATAAATAAATGTGTATGTATGTGTGTGTATAAATAAATGTGTATGTATGTGTGTGTATAAATAAATGTGTATGTATGTGTGTGTATAAATAAATGTGTATGTATGTATGTGTGTGTATAAATAAATGTGTATGTATGTATGTGTGTGTATAAATAAATGTGTATGTATGTGTGTGTATAAATAAATGTGTATGTATGTGTGTGTATAAATAAATGTGTATGTATGTGTGTGTGTAAATAAATGTGTATGTATGTGTGTGTATAAATAAATGTGTATGTATGTGTGTGTATAAATAAATGTGTATGTATGTGTGTGTATAAATAAATGTGTTGGTTTTTATGGTTTACGGGGACATTTCACCTGAATACACGCAACGCTATGGGGACATTTGGGATTATGAGGACATGGCCCGTGTCCTCATAATTCCGGCACTGTAGATACATTCCTCTTACTCTAAATAACATCCTCACCTTTTTTCTCTTGATGTCCTCATAAACCATAAAAACCTGAAATCTGTGTGTTTCTGTGTATACCTCTGTGTGTGTGTTTATGCCCCTGGAGTCTGGTTTTGGTACTGCATCAAGATACACAGATGTCCTCATAAACCATGAAAACCTGAAATCTGTGTGTTTCTGTCCTCATAAACCATAAAAACCTGAAACCTGTGTGTTTCTGTCCTCATAAACCATAAAACCTGAAATCTTTGTGTATTTGTCCTCATAAACCATAAAAACCTGAAATATGTGTGTTTCTGTCCTCATAAACCATAACAACCTGAAATCTGTGTGTTTCTGTCCTCATAAACCACACAAACCTGAAATCTGTGTGTTTCTGTCCTCATAAACCATAAAAACCTGAAATCTGTGTGTTTCTGTCCTCATAAACCATAACAACCTGAAATATGTGTGTTTTTGTCCTCATAAACCACACAAACCTGAAATCTGTGTGTTTCTGTCCTCATAAACCATAACAACCTGAAATCTGTGTGTTTCTGTCCTCATAAACCACACAAACCTGAAATCTGTGTGTTTCTGTCCTCATAAACCATAACAACCTGAAATCTGTGTGTTTCTGTCCTCATAAACCATAACAACCTGAAATCTGTGTGTTTCTGTCCTCATAAACCATAACAACCTGAAATATGTGTGTATCTGTCCTCATAAACCATAACAACCTGAAATCTGTGTGTTTCTGTCCTCATAAACCATAAAAACCTGAAATCTGTGTGTTTCTGTCCTCATAAACCATAAAAACCTGAAATCTTTGTGTTTCTGTCCCCATAAACCATAAAAAATGGAAATCTGTGTGTTTCTGTGACTGACATCAGCTAATGCAGCAAGTGTGAGAAAGGTGTTTCTTGCATTTATTGTTTCTTGTAGAAATTATATAATGAATTTTGTAAATACTACTACAAAGTCTCCAAGAACTTATGTTTTAGCATAGGGAATGTAAGAGATAATCTCTTTAGAAAATATGTATTCAAATATATAAATCAAAAACCTAGACCTAAACCACCAAGGTAATAATGAGAAAAGTTCAACAATAGAATTACTAAAATCGTGTTAATGTCAGCAAATGACAATGTTAACCAATAGATTAAAACATCTCAAAAACTTTATTTCTCAGGGAATTGGTTAAAAAGTAAACATAAACAAAATGGAGAGGTATTTTTGCAATTAAATGCATTATAATAATGCCATTTATCGTAGATATCTATTTCTTTAATCTTTTATGCCACATACATTATTCTATTTTGTAATAGTAGACTCCACAGGAGTAAGTACACTGTTATCTATATGTATATGACACTCATGAACTAGCAACTGTAAAAAAAATGCCTGAGATTAGAGGCGGCCTTCAACGGCTTGGGAATTAGCATATGAGCCTACCTAGGTTTAGCTTTCCACAAAGAATACCAAGGGAGCAAAGAAAATTTGATGATAAAAGTATCATGAATGTTTGATTTTGACTAGACTGCCCCATTAACACATTTTATAATTTCAGTTAAATAGGGTGTTAAGTATTCAGCAGGAATCATTTGGAAAGGGAGAATTCCTTTTGGAATACAGAGGTGAACTTATTAGCCAATGGGAATGTGAGAGTTGTAGTATTCATTTTTTATTTCTATTTGATGGGAATCTTTATTTCAGAACAAGGGATTTAGCTATTAGTTCTTAGTGTTTTACAATAAACATCTTCACATATACATCCAGCATGGGGTGGGAGTATAAGAAAATGGCACAAATATATTAATGCGTGTTAAAAGTGGTAATTAATAAAGGGCTAGATTACAAGTGGTGCAGTATTATTTTTTTTCAAAATCGCAAAAAATCCGCTAGAGATAAGCTTTTTGCGATAGTTGGGTTGCGCTCATATTACAAGTTAAAAAAATCTTTATTTTGCACTAGCGGTAAACCAAAATCACATTTAATGTTGAAATTCAAAAATTGCGATCACGTTTTCGCATCCCCCATAGAAGTCAATAGAGAATTTTTTTTTTTAAACAAACCTAGCACACACACTCTCACGCAAACAACACGACATATTCAAAATAGTGCTAACCCAGCATGAAAATATGAATATTTCATATTCCAATGTTCTTTAACATGTTTTTTTGTAACATGCGCATACCCGATCGCATACTGTAACATGCACAAAAATTATTGCATACTGTAATATGTGCATACCGACATGAAAAATATGTATACTGCACATATATATTAATGTATTTATATGTGTATATTTGTCTGTAAATATATATATACATACACATAATAATACATTATTTACATTATATATATATATATATATATATATATATATATATATATATATATATATATATATATATATATATATATATATACACATACATACACATATACATATACATACACACATCTTTAGACATTTATATGTCTGTATCTCAATGTTAAAGACCTTCGGCAGCTTTTTTTTCTAACAACCGAGATCTCACATGTTTGAGCCTTTATAACTTTTGAATGCAATATTTTTTTGTGAATCATTTTATTAGACAGTGTTTTTATGTCTCCAGACACGCAAACACTACCTTCCTATGTATTTGGCCAAGTTCATTAAGAATGTAGGCGGATGCTTTTGGGATGCTTTCTTGATTTAACTAAGCAAAATAGGAGGAATTCTAATGAGCACAGTCTTTAAGAAAAATCTGCATGTTGTGTGTAAGAGATTTTGTTCGACAGGTAGCCGGTTTGCAAGCACATTGTGACTTAGAAGTACAGTCTGTGAAAACGTCTGTGTGACTTTGGATGAACAAGGTCATTTTCATATACTGTACATCAAGATGTTGAGTTACAAAATGGTTTAATTGGACAGTAATGCTTATGGGAACTGCTCTTTTGTTTGTGATATATTAATCCAGTGATTTTTAACCTTTTTTTTGCCGTGGCACACTTTTTTACATTAAAAAATCCTGTGGCACACCACCATTTAAAAAAAATCACACATTGTAGCCTAATACAGCGCATATATATACACATACACACATACACACACATACTGTATGTATTGTGCTGTTATGCCATGCCTCCTACAAACTACCCCTGCACTGGGAGTAAAAAACAAGCAAAGTTTAAAAAATATGTCACACTGTTGTCAGTCTGCCGTGGCACACCTGAGGATCTCTCACGGCACACTAGTGTGCCACGGCACACTGGTTGAAAAACACTGTATTAATCAATTGTAACCTGGTGTATACTGCAGGTATCTGAAAGAGAGTTACTGCACATGTGCAAATACATCAGCACTGTATTGAAAGATAGATTTCAATATAGCGGTATTCAAAACTAGAGGGAAATGGGGAATAACCTCAATACTGTGGTTAGCAAATGTATCTAGGGCCAGATTACAATTAGAGCGCAAAATTCACAAGCACGATATTTACAATCCACTCGTAGTACCAGCACATTGCACGGAAGCTTTGTGCTCACGATAGTGAGAGAGGCCAGTCAAGGAGAGGTGCCGAGTCTCTACGTCACGTATGGCGGAGAGCAGCGGGCATCAGAAGGGAGGTGAAGTGAGCGGCGGTTGGATTTCGGCTCACGATAGTGAGCTTCCATAGGCTCCAAAGGGAGCCTCGTTCTGATGCTTAATGACATGACACAGAACCTAGGGTAGCGAATGGAGTAAATCGCACAGCAGTAGGCAGTATATTAACAATATATATGTTTAAGAATATATACTGTACATATATATTTGTGTTTTATATTAAAACATAAATATATATATATATATATATATATATATATATATATATATATATATATTTCAAGTAATAACACAGTCCCCAAAAAACTGTAATGTAAAAGCACTTTTCAGCACGTTTTTTTTTCTAACATTCCACATCTGCTCACTTTAACCCTTTATAACTGCTTTGTGCAGTTATATTTAAAAAAAAAAAAAAGATGCTCATTCATTTTATTTGTAAAAGGAACTATAGTCTTTATTTTGGGGGACAATGGGGGGATATTTTTTTAATTAACAAGTGCAAAGTGCTACCGTGAGCTCGCGAGTGAGCACTCGTAATGGCTGGTTATTTAACATCTGCCCTTAAATGGCAAATTTACCCGTTAACGGGCACATGTTAAATTAGCGCTCCACTTGTAATCTAGTGTTTAATGTCCCTTTAAGGTAGAAACTTTAAGATGAGCCCACGGGGAACATTTATTAAGCAATGGACGCTGCTTATTCTGCGCGAGCCTTCTGGCTCACTGGAAACAGGATTTAAGAAGCAGCAGTCTTAAGACCGTTGCTTCTTAAAGGGACAGTCTAGTCCAAAATAAACTTTCATGATTCAGATAGAGAATGTAATTTTAAACAATTTTCCAATTTACTTTTATCACCAATTTTGCTTTGTTTTCTTGGTATTCTTAGTTGAAAGCTAAAGCTAGGAGGTTCATATGCTAATTTCTAAGCCCTTGGCCTCCTCTTCTCAGGGCATTTTGACAGTTTTCACCACTAAAGGGTGTTAGTTCATGTGTGTCATATAGATAACACTGTGCTCACGCACGTGGAGTTCAGGTGAGAAAGCTCTGATTGGCTAAAATGGATATTTGTCAAAAGAACTGAATTAAGGGGGCAGTTTGCAGAGGCTTAGATACAAGGTAATCACAGGGGTAAAAAGTGTGTTTATATAACTGTGTTGGTTGTGCAAAACTAGGGAATGGGTAATAAAGGGATTATCTATCTTTTTAAACAATAAAAATTCTGGTGTAGACTGTCCCTTTAACTCAGCGGACTGCAATCATGTCGATCAGATACGATCAGGATGCTTGACACCCCCTGCTAGCGGTCGATTGGCCGCAAATGTGTTGGGGTTGGCATTGCACAAGCATTTCTTTTGAAATTCTTGTGCAATGATAAATTCTGACAGCATATGCTGTCTGCATTTAGTGATGTTGGGGGGACATGATTTGCTAGAGCGAACCATGTCAGCCCAACATTTGATAAATCGGCCCCCACATGTTAAGTGTATGAGAGGTTGTGTGTGACAGGAACCTGGTTTGCAAGGACACTGTGACTTATAAGTACAGTCTGTGAAAACTTCTGTGGGACTTTGTATGAGCCAGGTCATTCTCATATACATCAGGATGTTGAGTTACAACATGATTTAATGGGACATTAGTGCTTATTGGTGCTGCTCTATTGTCTGTGATATATTAGTGAGTTGTAACTCACAAACATATCTGATATTGTGTGATATCAATGTTCATGTTATCCCTAACTCTGGTTACTCTAAACTGTATGTGATGATTATAGCTTTGTTTTTGCACTTTCAATATCACAATCAGATATGCTGAAGATATTCTTATATCTAAAAATATAATTTGTGGATTAATTCTTCCCTCTGCTAAGCAATATTGTACTGTGTCTACTTGCTAATCTCTTCTAATATAAAACCCATACCCACAGTACTTCAAACAATAGTAGAATGTATACGATTTTGCTGTGCGTATAAGAGGTTGTGTGTGACATGAACCTGGTTTGCAAGGACACTGTGTCTTAGTAGTACAGTCTGAAAATGTCTGTGTGACTTTAGAAGAACCAGGTCATTCTCATATACATAAGCAAGCCGAGTTAGAATGTGGTTTAGTGGGACAGTAGTGCTTATTAGGACTGCTCTTATGTCTTCAATATATTTATGAATTGTAACTTACAAGAAAATCAGATAGTGTATAACAGTGATGGCCGACTTCCTAACACATGGGGGGCATAGATTAATCATTTAGAAGCCTTAAGGGCCACATATACATTTATAGGTATTAAACACACAAATACTCACCTTGAGTATGGAGTGCAGTTCTGGGGACCAATCTCAAAAAAAGACATTGCAGAGATTGGTCAGTTCAGAGAAGGGCTACAAAGCTAATAAAAGGAATGGGGAATTTAATCTAGGAAAAAGGCACTTGAGGTGACATGATTAATCTATATAAATATATTCAGGCCCAAATACAGAGATGGCAGAAGCTATGTTTATTCCAAGAAAATTATTTGGGACAACAGGACACAATTTAAGACTGGAGGAACAGAGATTTAATTTCCTGCAAGTTTTTTTGCTGGAGCAATAAAATTAAAGAACTGAGGAGGTAGTGAATGCCTATATCTAAGATAGATTTAAAAATGGTTTGGATACATTTCTGGCTAGAAACGGAATTAAGGGATATGGTTGCTTGTGTTACATGGGTCACCTCTTTACTGTGATTCATTTAAAGTGATGTAAGCGGTACCTCATTGGTAGAAGATCTTGTGCCATGGGTGGCCGGAGCCGTTGAATTTAGTGCTGTACAACTGCACAGAAAGGGTAAGTTTAGCACCCTTTTTTACACGGTTTATGAATGAAACTCCCCTTGATTTTTAGGGATTGTAAATCCTAGCGTTTCTTAAATGCTTTGATTTACCATCACTTTAAGCTCAACTAGAGCTTCTTTTGTAATTATATTAGATTTGTATAGTTTGAACTCTATGGACTTCTGTCTTTATTTCAACCTCATCAACTATGTTAATATGATAATATATTTCCAAAAATGTCCAGATTCAGATTTAGGTAAGGTTTAAAGATGCACTATGTATGCTATGTTCTCCCTCAAAGAGCTTTTTTTTAAGTTATGGCAAAGTTGTTTGACCCTTTCCTATAAATCCCTAAAGCAAACATTTTTAGTTCCACTTTTCTCAAGGGGCAACAAAAACTAATGCAGAGGGCTGCGAATTAGCTACCACTGGTATATAATAAACTTAAGGGTCAAACAACTTGGCCATAACAAAAAAAAAAAACTATTTGCTGGAGAAAATAGCATACAGAGTGCATATTGAAACCTTACCTGAATCTGATCTGGACATTTTTGTTAATATATAATCATAGTAACATAGTAATTGAAGTTGAAAAAAAGTCCATCAAGTTCAACCTATGCAAATCTAATATAATTACAAAAAAAGCTTCAGTTGAGCTTAAATTAATCACATTAAAAAGGTGACCCATTTAACAAACAATCATATAGCTGAATTCTGTTTCTAGCCAGAAATGTATCCAAACTATTTTTAAATGTATCTAAGGTATTGGCATTCGCTACCTCCTCAGGTAATAAGTTCCACAATTTTATTGCTCTTACAGCAAAAAAAACAAAAAACATTTACGTTGCAGGAGATTAAATCTTTTCTCCAGCCTTAAATTGTAACCCCTTGTCACAAACAATTTTCTTGGAATAAACAGAGCTTCTGCCATCTTTGTTTATGGGCCTTGAATATATTTATATAAAGTAATCATGTCACCTCTCAAGCACCTTTTTTCTAGAGTAAACAGACCCAATTTGGCTAACCTATCCTCATAGCTTAAATTCTCCATTCCCCTTATTAGCTTTTTGTAGCCCTTCTCTGAACATCTGCAATGTGTTTTTTTGAGATCGGTCCACAGAATGGCACTTTATACTCAAGGTGAGTATTTGTGTGTTTAATACCCATAAATGTATATGTGGGCCTTAAGGCTTTTTAAATTATTAATCTAAGGCCTCCATGTGTTAGGAAGTCGGCCATCACTGTTATACACAACATCTGATATTCTTGTAAGTTGCAATTTATTGATATATCACAGACATAAGAGCAGTCCTAATAAGCACTACTGTCCCACTAAACCACACTCTAACTCGGCGTCCTGATGTATATGAGAATGACCTGGTTCTTCTAAAGTCACACGGATGTTTTCACAGACTACTTCTAAAACACAATGTCCTTGCAAACCAGGTTCTTGACACACACAATCTCTCATACACACAGCACAATCTTATACATTCTACTATTGTTTGAAGTACTGTGGGTATGGATTTTATATTAATCCCTTGAGTGCTAATGACGGCTCTGAGTCGTCGCAGAGTTTCCCACTCTGGTGCTAACAATGGCTCAGAGCCGTCGTTAGCACTCTCCCACCTTGAGGGAGATCTGGGGGCTCCTACCCCAGCGATCGGACGGGCATTGCCGGGGCTTCACACTTTGCGCGGTGGCGGCACGCACAATGACTTGATGACATCACCGCGCAACTTTATTAAAAATTTACAATACAAAGTATAGGGAAAGGGGGCATGCTGCTTAGATGCCTGTATCTCAGGCATCTAAGCAGCTACAGACCCCCAAGACTCACCGTTGGAAAGGTAATCGCCTCTTAAATCACCTTAGCACCCAGGTGGGAAAGTGCTTAGCACTCTAAAGGTTAAAAAAGATTAGGAAGTAGACAGTACAATATTGCTTAGCAGAGGGAAATCTGAATATATAAGAACAAGAAATCCACAAATCATATGTTTAGATATTAGAAAAGTTCTATCTTCAGCATATCTGATTGTGATAATTTAAAGTGCAAAAACAAAGCTGTAATTATTACATACAGTTTAGAGTAACCAGAGTTGGGGATAATGAACATTGACAGTGAAACTTTCATGGTAGCTACTCCTAAAAATTAAAAAAAAAAAAGATATTCAGAAATTGAATTTGTAAAAAGGAACTATACTCTTTATTGTAGGGCACAATTAGGGGATATTTTATTTTAATTTACAAGAGGACTGACCTCTGGTTAATCCACTGAGCGCAAAGTGCTACCGTGAGCTTGCTGTAGCATTAACTGCTTGCTGTAGCATTAACCATTCACTCATAATGGCTGTTTTTTGTAACGTTCACACATTACATTAGCGCTCCATATGTAATCTAGTGTTTAATATCCCTTTAAGGTAGAGACGTTAAGATGAGCCCACATGTTAAGTGTATGAGAGGTTGTGTGTGACAGGAACCTGGTTTGCAAGGACACTGTGTGTTAGAAGTACAGTTGTGAAAATGTCTGTGTGACTTTGGAAGAACCAGGTCATTCTCATATACATAAGCATGCTGAGTTAGAATATGGTTTAGGGGGACAGTAGTGCTTATTAGGACTGCTCTACTGTCTGTAATATATTCATGAATTGCAACTTACAAGAATATTAGATGTTGTGTATAACAGTGATGGCCGACTTTCTAAAACAAGGGGGCCTTAGATTAATAATTTAGAAACCTTAATGGTCACATATACATTTATGGGTATTAAACACACAAATACTCACCTTGAGCATGGAGTGCAGTTCTGGGAACCAATCTCAAAAAAAGACATTGCAGAGAAGGGCTACAAAACTAATAAGGGGAATGGAGAATTTAAGGTATGGAGGTTAGCCAAACTAGGTCTGTTTTCTCTAGAAAAAGGCGCATGAGAGGTGACGTGATTACTTTATATAAATATATTCAAAGGCCATATACAAAGCTGACAGAAGCTGTTTATACCAAGAAAATTGTTTGTGACAAGAGGTCACAATTTAAAGAGCAATGAAATTGTGGAACTCATTACCTGAGAAGGTAGTGAATTTCAATACCTTAGATACATTTTAAAAATTGTTTGTATACATTTCTGGCTAGAAACAGAATTCAGAGATATGATTGCTTGTGTTAAATGATTCCCACGTTTAATGTGATTAATTTAAACTCAACTAGCTTTTTTGTAATTATATTAGATTTGTATAGGTTGAACTTGATGGACTGCTGTCTTTTTTCAACCTCAACTATTATTTTACTATGATTATATATTTCCAAAAATGTCCACATCATATATAGGTAAGGTTTCAAGATGCACTCTGTATGCTATTTTCTCCCGCAAAGAGCTTTTTTTTTTTTTTAGTTGTGGCAATGTTGTTTGACCCTTAAAGTGTCAGTAAACCTTAAAAATAATGTTATATAATTCTGCACATAGTGCAGAATTATAGAATATTATATTAGCCAAACTTTGTAAAACATAATATACCCTTTTAATTTTTTTTTAAAAACTGCTGTTTTTCAGACCCGCTCTCTGTGCTCTTCTGAGCGGGTCTGTTTGTTTCACACAGCTCATTGGGCCAGCTGTATAGTCACAGCCCGGCCCGACCACGCCATTATACATAGTGCAGCTCGCTCCTACTGTCAGACAGAGCAGGAGCGAGCTGCACTTAGTGCTATGGCGCGGTCGGGTATGGCGCGGCCGGGCCGGGCTGTGACTATACAGCTGCCCCGATGCGCTGTGTGAAAGCTTTCTGTGCTCTTCTGAGCAGGTCTGTAAAACAGCCGTTTTTAAAAAAAATTAAAAGGGTATATTAGGTTTTACAAAGTTTGGCTAATATAATGTTATATCATTCTGCACTATCACATCATTTGGGAACCAGCTGAGCAAAGGGAAACCACATAGCGAGGTTTATGCACATAATTTTGCTCAGTTCCTGGCATACAAGTTTAGTGGCTGCAGGTAGGGGTGCAGATCCGGGGCCGCATATTCAGCACTGCCTGTATGAGGGAAGTGATTCTTAGCTGACTGAAAAGAGGGAGCCACTCCAGGCCATGTAGCAAAATAATCTATTTTTTATTTATTTATTTTTTATGTTTCTAGTAATCCTGCCTAATTTTATGTTGCAATAATAAAGTGTGTGTGTGACTGTGTGGTGTCTAGGGCACCCTCCTCGACCCGTGCTGCCTGTCTCCCGCCTCTCTATGGTACCTGTGTGATATTTAGTGTGTCTGTGACTGTGTGGTGTCTAGGGCACCCTCCTCGACCCGTGCTGCCTGTCTCCCGCCTCTCTATGGTACCTGTGTGATATTTAGTGTGTGTGTGACTGTGAGGTGTCTAGGGCACCCTCCTCGACCCGTGCTGCCTGTCTCCCGCCTCTCTATGGTACCTGTGTGATATTGAGATTATCAGTTGCTATGAACCATATCAACCTGTTATGTGCACAATGGTATTATTATTATCGGTTATTTGTAGAGCGCCAACAGATTCCACAGCGCTATAAACAAAGGGAGAATACAACAAAACAAATATAGGGATCAAATGGGTAGAGGGCCCTGCCAAGAGTTGCACTGTTGTAGTCAGCTCTTAAGAAGGTGACCAACAAACAGCTGGACTCTTAGGTCAGAGAGTGCCTCTCAGTGTGTATAGCTTCTTAATAAAGTTTACAGTTATAAAAACCTGTGCTTGCTCTCCTTATATAAACTAAGATAAAACAGTACCTGCAGCCTTCCCCTTGTGGTGCATGGATACCCCTCTCTATGTTGTCTGTAGTCCTCCCCTGTGGTGCATGGAAACCCTCTCTATGGTGTCTGTAGTCCTCCCCTGTGGTGCATGGAAACCCTCTCTATGGTGTCTGTAGCCCTCCCCTGTGGTGCATGTATCCCCCACTCTATGGTGCCTGCAGTCCTCCAGCAGTATGCCTCTATTCTCCAAGCACACTGATCTCCTCCTCTGTGTGATCAGACAGAAAAGGGGAGGAGCTAAGGCAACAGGGCAGGCAGAGAGAGGGAAACAGGCACAGGAGAACTGATGAGTAGTGAAAATCACACTCACCATGTAAGGAATGTGTTAGGGTAACTTAGGGAGCAGCAAGTTGATAGCCAGTTGGTGGGTGCAGAGATTCATATAAGAGATAACTGATAGCATCCAAGGCTGATGCAGCAACTTTACTAATGGTGTTTGCTTTCTTTTTTTGTTGCCCTCAGTAAACTGGTCCATCAGAAATATTTTTTTAAATGGTGTGGCAGACAGTTGTGGGAGAGGGGTGCATATTCAGGGGACACACAATACATACTGTACATAGATGTGCCACTGCCATGCTGGTCTAATACTTCCTTATGTAGAACTTCCCTAGTTATCTCACACAGCTATACTACTACAGTGCGGTGCTGCATACACACATGTGCCACTGCCATGCTGGTCTAATACTTCCTTATGTAGAACTTCCCTAGTTATCTCACACAACTATACTATTACAATGTAGTGCTGCATACACACATGTGCCACTGCCATGCTGGTCTAATACTTCCTTATGTAGAACTTCCCTAGTTATCTCACACAGCTATACTACTACAGTGCAGTGCTGCATACACACATGTGCCACTGCCATGCTGGTCTAATACTTCCTTATGTAGCACTTCCCTAGTTATCTCACACAACTATACTACAATGCAGTGCTGCATACACACATGTGCCACTGCCATGCTGGTCTAATACTTCCTTATGTAGCACTTCCCTAGTTATCTCACACAACTATACTACTACAGTGCAGTGCTGCATACACACATGTGCCACTACCATGCTGGTCTAATACTTCCTTATGTAGCACTTCCCTAGTTATCTCACACAACTATACTACTACAATTCAGTGCTGTATACACACATGTGGCACTGCCCTGCTGGTCTAATACTTCCTTATGTAGCACTTCCCTAGTTATCTCACACAACTATACTATTACAATGTAGTGCTGCATACACACATGTGCCACTGTCATGCTGGTCTAATACTTCCTTATGTAGCACTTCCCTAGTTATCGCACACAACTATACTATTACAATGTAGTGCTGCATACACACATGTGCCACTGTCATGCTGGTCTAATACTTCCTTATGTAGCACTTCCCTAGTTATCTCACACAACTATACTATTACAGTGCAGTGCTGCATACACACATGTGCCACTGCCATGCTGGTCTAATACTTCCTTATGTAGCACTTCCCTAGTTATCTCACACAACTATACTACTACAGTGCAGTGCTGCATACACACATGTGCCACTGCCATGCTGGTCTAATACTTCCTTATGTAGCACTTCCCTAGTTATCTCACACAACTATACTACTACAGTGCAGTGCTGCATACACACATGTGCCACTGCCATGCTGGTCTAATACTTCCTTATGTAGCACTTCCCTAGTTATCTCACACAACTATACTACTACAATGCAGTGCTGTATACACACATGTGGCACTGCCCTGCTGGTCTAATACTTCCTTATGTAGCACTTCCCTAGTTATCTCACACAACTATACTATTACAGTGCAGTGCTGCATACACACATGTGCCACTGCCATGCTGGTCTAATACTTCCTTATGTAGCACTTCCCTAGTTATCTCACACAACTATACTACAATGCAGTGCTGTATACACACATGTGGCACTGCCCTGCTGGTCTAATACTTCCTTATGTAGCACTTCCCTAGTTATCTCACACAGCTATACTACTACAATGCAGTGCTGTATACACACATGTGCCACTGCCATGCTGGTCTAATACTTTCTTATGTAGCACTTCCCTAGTTATCTCACACAACTATACTACAATGCAGTGCTGCATACACACATGTGCCACTGCCATGCTGGTCTAATACTTCCTTATGTAGCACTTCCCTAGTTATCTCACACAACTATACTACAATGCAGTGCTGCATACACACATGTGGCACTGCCCTGATGGTCTAATACTTCCTTATGTAGCACTTCCCTAGTTATCTCACACAACTATACTACTACAGTGCAGTGCTGCATACACACATGTGGCACTGCCATGCTGGTCTAATACTTCCTTATGTAGCACTTCCCTAGTTATCTCACACAACTATACTATTACAATGTAGTGCTGCATACACACATGTGCCACTGTCATGCTGGTCTAATACTTCCTTATGTAGCACTTCCCTAGTTATCTCACACAACTATACTACTACAGTGCAGTGCTGCATACACACATGTGCCACTGCCATGCTGGTCTAATACTTCCTTATGTAGCACTTCCCTAGTTATCTCACACAACTATACTACTACAGTGCAGTGCTGCATACACACATGTGCCACTGCCATGCTGGTCTAATACTTCCTTATGTAGCACTTCCCTAGTTATCTCACACAACTATACTACTACAATGCAGTGCTGTATACACACATGTGGCACTGCCCTGCTGGTCTAATACTTCCTTATGTAGCACTTCCCTAGTTATCTCACACAACTATACTATTACAGTGCAGTGCTGCATACACACATGTGCCACTGCCATGCTGGTCTAATACTTCCTTATGTAGCACTTCCCTAGTTATCTCACACAACTATACTACAATGCAGTGCTGTATACACACATGTGGCACTGCCCTGCTGGTCTAATACTTCCTTATGTAGCACTTCCCTAGTTATCTCACACAGCTATACTACTACAATGCAGTGCTGTATACACACATGTGCCACTGCCATGCTGGTCTAATACTTTCTTATGTAGCACTTCCCTAGTTATCTCACACAACTATACTACAATGCAGTGCTGCATACACACATGTGCCACTGCCATGCTGGTCTAATACTTCCTTATGTAGCACTTCCCTAGTTATCTCACACAACTATACTACAATGCAGTGCTGTATACACACATGTGGCACTGCCCTGATGGTCTAATACTTCCTTATGTAGCACTTCCCTAGTTATCTCACACAACTATACTACTACAGTGCAGTGCTGCATACACACATGTGGCACTGCCATGCTGGTCTAATACTTCCTTATGTAGCACTTCCCTAGTTATCTCACACAGCTATACTACTACAGTGCAGTGCTGCATACACACATGTGGCACTGCCATGCTGGTCTAATACTTCCTTATGTAGCACTTCCCTAGTTATCTCACACAACTATACTATTACAGTGCAGTGCTGCATACACACATGTGGCACTGCCCTGCTGGTCTAATACTTCCTTATGTAGAACTTCCCTAGTTATCTCACACAGCTATACTACTACAGTGCAGTGCTGCATACACACATGTGGCACTGCCATGCTGGTCTAATACTTCCTTATGTAGAACTTCCCTAGTTATCTCACACAGCTATACTACTACAGTGCAGTGCTGCATACACACATGTGGCACTGCCCTGCTGGTCTAATACTTCCTTATGTAGCACTTCCCTAGTTATCTCACACAACTATACTATTACAGTGCAGTGCTGCATACACACATGTGGCACTGCCCTGCTGGTCTAATACTTCCTTATGTAGCACTTCCCTAGTTATCTCACACAACTATACTATTACAGTGCAGTGCTGCATACACACATGTGGCACTGCCATGCTGGTTTAATACTTCCTTATGTAGCACTTCCCTAGTTATCTCACACAACTATACTATTACAGTGCAGTGCTGCATACAAACATGTGGCACTGCCATGCTGGTCTAATACTTCCTTATGTAGCACTTCCCTAGTTATCTCACACAACTATACTATTACAGTGCAGTGCTGCATACACACATGTGGCACTGCCATGCTGGTCTAATACTTCCTTATGTAGCACTTCCCTAGTTATCTCACACAGCTATACTACTACAATGCAGTGCTGCATACAGCTTTATCTTGTGTCTAGGATTAGCTGCAGAGAGGTGGCTGTAAGAGGGTTAATAAACACATATGGGTGAAGGCTGGGGGTGTCATTGCATAAAACCCAGGCTACATACATACAGTTCCACATGTAGTCAGGCTGATTACCCTGCCAACTATTGAAGAGACCTCCTCTCCATCTTTGCTGTTACCTGTGAAGCTGCACTACTGTTTAATGTTATGTAGGAGCTCCACATAGTCACTTTGTAGTGTTAATGTTGGCAAGGGATCTCCAGAGCTGTTTGAGTACAAAATGCCACAGCAGTGCTATATATAGTAAGGTATGATATATATATATATAGTACAGTACTAATGTTTGCATATATAGGTACATCATTGCCACATAGCACTGGAGCAAGTGTTCACAAACATTTAAACTAAAAAAAACTAAAGGGACATGAAACCCAACATTTTTCTTTTATGATTCAGATAAAGAATACAATTTTAAACAACTTTCCAATTATAGCAAATTATCTAATTTGCTTTATTCTCTTGTTATCCTTTGTTAAAGAAGCAGCAATGTACTACTGGGAACTAGCTGAATGCCTTAGGTCAGTCAATAATATGAGTTATTATATATGTACAACCACCATTCAGCAGCTCCTGAGTCTATCTACGTATCTTTTTCAATAAAGGATATCAAGAAAACAAAACAAATTATATAATAGAAGTAAATTGGATAGTTATTTAACCCTTTAAGGACACAGCTTTCAGTTTGCTCAATTGTTTTATGACGGAAAAATTCCGTCATATGTCCTTAAGAGGTTAAAACGACATGCTCTGTCTGAATCATGAACGGAAAACATTAGGTTTCATCTTCTTTTAACATGCTTACATTGAGCTAAAGTTTTAGTTATATATTTTTGTTGTTGCTAAGTACTGCAGTTGTTTTTATATTAGACATTTAAGGCTGATCTTATATATTGAATTCATGTGAATGTCTGTAAGTGAATGCAACTATGTATTTTATATATATACTAGTCCTAAAGCCCGTGTACACGGCCCATTTTTTGAAGTACAGCAGTCCCACCCCTTGCTCTCTCTCTCTCCCCCATCTCTTTTGTGCTGTCTCTCTCCCCCATCTCTTTTGTGCTGTCTCTCTCCCCCATCTCTTTTGTGCTGTCTCTCTCCCCCATCTCTTTTGTGCTGTCTCTCTCCCCCATCTCTTTTGTGCTGTCTCTCTCCCCCATCTCTTTTGTGCTGTCTCTCTCCCCCATCTCTTTTGTGCTGTCTCTCTCCCCCTCTCTTTTGTGCTGTCTCTTGCCCCCCTCTCTTTTGTGCTCTCTCTCCCCCTCTCTTTTGTGCTGTCTCTCTCCCCCCTCTTTTTTGTGCTCTCCCCCCCTCTCTTTTGTGCTCTCTCTTCCTCTTTTGTGCTCTCTCCCCCTCTCTTTTGTGCTCTCTCCCCCTCTCTTTTGTGCTCTCTCCCCCTCTCTTTTGTGCTCTCTCCCCATCTCTTTTGTGCTCTCTCCCCATCTCTTTTGTGCTCTCTCCCCCTCTCTTTTGTGCTGTCTCCCCCTCTCTTTTGTGCTCTCTCTCCCCCCTCTCTTTTGTGCTGTCTCTCTCCCCCCTCTTTTTTTGTGCTCTCTCCCCCCTCTCTTTTGTGCTCTCTCCTCCTCTCTTTTGTGCTCTCTCCCCCTCTCTTTTGTGCTCTCTCCTCCTCTCTTTTGTGCTCTCTCCCCTTCTCTTTTGTGCTCTCTCCCCCTCTCTTTTGTGCTCTCTCCCCCTCTCTTTTGTGCTGTCTCCCGCCCATCTCTTTTGTGCTCTCTCTCCCCCCTCTCTTTTGTGCTGTCTCTCTCCCCCCTCTTTTTTGTGCTCTCTCCCCCCTCTCTTTTGTGCTCTCTCCTCCTCTCTTTTGTGCTCTCTCCCCCTCTCTTTTGTGCTCTCTCCTCCTCTCTTTTGTGCTCTCTCCCCCTCTCTTTTGTGCGGTCTCTCTCCCCATCTCGTTGTGCTGTGTCTCTCCCCCTCTTTTTATCCCCCCTCTTCTGCTCTCTGTCTCCGATGTCTCGGCAGTCGGCCCCGCCCGGCCACGCCCAAGCTGCACCCACCCGACCACGCCCATGCTGCATCCGGTCACGCCCATGTCACTTCCGACCGCACCCGCAACGCCGCGTTTGCCCACAACGCACCCGTCCGGCCACGCCCACTCCACCACACGCTGACTCTGACGCCAGATGCCAGGTAAGTCGGAAGGCCAGGTGTGTTTGTCCTCGCGCGCAGTTTCTACTGCGCATGACAGCTTCGGACAAACACACTGGGCCTTTTATTATATAGGATATATATACAGGGAGTGCAGAATTATTAGGCAAATGAGTATTTTGACCACATCATCCTCTTTATGCATGTTGTCTTACTCCAAGCTGTATAGGCTCAAAAGCCTACTACCAATTAAGCATATTAGGTGATGTGCATCTCTGTAATGAGAAGGGGTGTGGTCTAATGACATCAACACCCTATATCAGGTGTGCATAATTATTAGGCAACTTCCTTTCCTTTGGCAAAATGGGTCAAAAGAAGGACTTGACAGGCTCAGAAAAGTCAAAAATAGTGAGATATCTTGCAGAGGGATGCAGCACTCTTAAAATTGCAAAGCTTCTGAAGCGTGATCATTGAACAATCAAGCGTTTCATTCAAAATAGTCAACAGGGTCGCAAGAAGCGTGTGGAAAAACCAAGGCGCAAAATAACTGCCCATGAACTGAGAAAAGTCAAGCGTGCAGCTGCCAAGATGCCACTTGCCACCAGTTTGGCCATATTTCAGAGCTGCAACATCACTGGAGTGCCCAAAAGCACAAGGTGTGCAATACTCTGAGACATGGCCAAGGTAAGAAAGGCTGAAAGACGACCACCACTGAACAAGACACACAAGCTGAAACGTCAAGACTGGGCCAAGAAATATCTCAAGACTGATTTTTCTAAGGTTTTATGGACTGATGAAATGAGAGTGAGTCTTGATGGGCCAGATGGATGGGCCCGTGGCTGGATAGGTAAAGGGCAGAGAGCTCCAGTCCGACTCAGACGCCAGCAAGGTGGAGGTGGAGTACTGGTTTGGGCTGGTATCATCAAAGATG
Organism: Bombina bombina; assembly: GCF_027579735.1. Lineage (NCBI taxonomy): Eukaryota > Metazoa > Chordata > Amphibia > Anura > Bombinatoridae > Bombina > Bombina bombina. The sequence goes on from NC_069507.1 coordinate 241,873,456, forward strand.
AGCTTGTGGGGCCTTTTCGGGTTGAGGATGGAGTCAAGCTCAACTCCCAGTCCTACTGCCAGTTTCTGGAAGACACCTTCTTCAAGCAGTGGTACAGGAAGAAGTCTGCATCCTTCAAGAAAAACATGATTTTCATGCAGGACAATGCTCCATCACACGCGTCCAAGTACTCCACAGCGTGGCTGGCAAGAAAGGGTATAAAAGAAGAAAATCTAATGACATGGCCTCCTTGTTCACCTGATCTGAACCCCATTGAGAAACTGTGGTCCATCATCAAATGTGAGATTTACAAGGAGGGAAAACAGTACACCTCTCTGAACAGTGTCTGGGAGGCTGTGGTTGCTGCTGCACGCAATGTTGATGGTGAACAGATCAAAACACTGACAGAATCCATGGATGGCAGGCTTTTGAGTGTCCTTGCAAAGAAAGGTGGCTATATTGGTCACTGATTTGTTTTTGTTTTGTTTTTGAATGTCAGAAATGTATATTTGTGAATGTTGAGATGTTATATTGGTTTCACTGGTAAAAATAAATAATTGAAATGGGTATATATTTGTTTTTTGTTAAGTTGCCTAATAATTATGCACAGTAATAGTCACCTGCACACACAGATATCCCCCTAAAATAGCTATAACTAAAAACAAACTAAAAACTACTTCTAAAACTATTCAGCTTTGATATTAATGAGTTTTTTGGGTTCATTGAGAACATGGTTGTTGTTCAATAATAAAATTAATCCTCAAAAATACAACTTGCCTAATAATTCTGCACTCCCTGTATATATATATATATATATATATATATATATATATATATATATATATATATATATATACGGGGCTCAAAAATTCCACTCGCCAACTCGCCATTGGCGAGTGGAATTTAAGCAGTGGCGAGTAAATTTCCATCCTTAGTCAGTGACTATCAGTTCCTATCGGGCAGCAAGCAGGGTGGAACTCATGCACTTATGCTTTACACTGTTTCCCAGGCAGTGGCGGCCTCTGAAGCAGCTGCCTAATTAGAGAGCCGCCACTGAGTCTAAAAGTCTCGTTGATTGGGGTTGGGGGCGGGCTGGGCCAGATCAGGTCAGGATGCAGCACTGAGCGCGCTCAATTGAAATTGAGTAGCAAGCGAGTGGAGTCTGGCCCAATGTTCCCTCTAATGTGCGTGGCCGCGCACTTCTTAATTATTCCCAAGCACCATTCAAAAGGGATATTGTTTAGCCTGGATCCACTCATGTGGAGTCTGCTGTGGAAACCGAGGTGAAAGGAACATCCAAATTGTAAGTTTGGGGCATGTAAACTTTGGGGTCTGCCTGGCACAGTATTGCATTACAGATATTACTGAATCTGATTACTTATCAGCAGGCTTAATATTTTATAAGTTCTGCTCTGGCGAATAGAGAACTTATAAAAAATATTCCGCTGATAAGTAATCAGATTCAGTACTGTCTGTAATGCAATTACAGTACTGAATCTGCACAATTTATATTTTCCTCTACTTTTAGCCCTGCTGTGGGCTAGCAGTACACCGGACCATGGGCTAGCAGTACACCGGACCAGCAAGCGAGTAACAGACTGAGTTAACAAGGTGTTGAAACGTATTTGTCTTAGGCTGCAGCCTCCTTTTATTATTAGTTTAATAATAAAATGAGACTGCAGCCCAAGACATATACGTTTCAACACCTTGTAACTTACAGACACCAACGTAATAGCTGCGCTCCACTAAATAAAGCAGAGGGGGCACTGGGCGAGTATATGCATTGCTGAGTCTGACTGACTTCTACGCCACACGCTGGGGGACTAAAAAATGTATGTGCAAAATCCACAATTTCTGAAAAATAAGGCAAACAATCTAAGTGCCTGTTTATTAGTATGCAATCTTGTTTTCATGAACTGCAGCAATTTTGTTGACAGCTTAATAAAAGATGTGCTTGTAAAACTGTGTTAGTGTTAGGGTCATGTTTTTACAGCCACAAAAAAAAAAGATATGCAAGGGTTAAACTGCACATAGAAAAGCCACTTGTGTCTCATACATTTTATGGCCATATACACTCATTACCTGCACACCTTCTACATATCTTTATGTATATTGTGCTGTTGTGTGTGCTTCTGGTGCTGTCAGCAACGCTTTGTCTCAGCAGCAGCCATTAAACTTAGTAAAGATCCAACAGAAAACCTAAGACCGTTTTTTGTGACACGTTGCTTTTCTATGTCCAGTTTAACCCTTGCATATATTTCTTGTGGCTGTAAAAACATAAACCTATCACTGAGTTTTACAGACATGTTGTGTGCAGCACTCTGACAGCAGAAGTGTGTGTGTGTATCTGAGGGTGGGAGGGAGTGTGTGTGTGGATGAGGGAGAGTGTCCGTGTCTGTGTGGGTGAGGGAGAGTGTCTCTGTGTGTGTGGGTGAGGGAGAGTGTGTCTCTGTGTGTGGGTGAGGGAGAGTTATTTCTCGTGGCTGTAAAAACATAAACCTATCACTGAGTTTTACAGACATGTTGTGTGCAGCACTCTGACAGCAGAAGTGTGTGTGTGTATCTGAGGGTGGGAGGGAGTGTGTGTGTGGATGAGGGAGAGTGTCTGTGTGGGTGAGGGAGAGTGTCTCTGTGTGTGTGGGTGAGGGAGAGTGTGTCTCTGTGTGTGGGTGAGGGAGAGTTATTTCTCGTGGCTGTAAAAACATAAACCTATCACTGAGTTTTACAGACATGTTGTGTGCAGCACTCTGACAGCAGAAGTGTGTGTGTGTATCTGAGGGAGAGTGTCCGTGTCTGTGTGGGTGAGGGAGAGTGTCCGTGTCTGTGTGGGTGAGGGAGAGTGTCTCTGTGTGTGTGGGTGAGGGAGAGTGTCTCTGTGTGTGCGGGTGAGGGAGAGTGTCTCTGTGTGTGCGGGTGAGGGAGAGTGTGTCTGTGTGTGCGGGTGAGGGAGAGTGTGTCTGTGTGTGTGGGTGAGGGAGAGTGTGTCTGTGTGTGTGGGTGAGGGAGAGTGTGCCTGTGTGTGTGGGTGAGGGAGAGTGTGCCTGTGTGTGTGGGTGAGGGAGAGTGTGCCTGTGTGTGTGGGTGAGGGAGAGTGTGCCTGTGTGTGTGGGTGAGGGAGAGTGTGTCTTTGTGTGTGGGTGAGGGAGAGTGTGTCTGTGTGTGCGGGTGAGGGAGAGTGTGCCTGTGTGTGTGGGTGAGGGAGAGTGTGCCTGTGTGTGTGGGTGAGGGAGAGTGTGCCTGTGTGTGTGGGTGAGGGAGAGTGTGTCTTTGTGTGTGGGTGAGGGAGAGTGTGTCTGTGTGTGTGGGTGAGGGAGAGTTATTTGTTAAGTTATCAAATAAAATAAAAATAAAGTAGTGGGCGGTGATGGGTGGGATCAGAAGTGGCGAGTAACATTTTTGGCCTGGCTAGTAGCTTAGGACCTGAAATTTTGAGCCCTGTATATATATATATATATATATATATATATATATATATATATATATATATACATACATACACACACAATGTCACATACGCATACATGCATATACATACACACACACACATGCATACATTCATATACATACACACACACCTCTACTAGTTTCTAACTAGCTTAAAATGTTCAGGGTAAGTCTCTCTCTCTCTTTCTCTAAAAAATGCTATGGACCTGATAGAATATAGGGCTGGTCCTTCAATTTTTCCAGGGCTGCTTTCCATTTCCAGTCCGGCCCTGCCACAGTCATACAGAAGCTTTCACACACTGTACTTCTAAGTCACAATGTCCTTGCAAACCAGGTTCCTGTCACACACAACCTTGCATACCCTTAACATGTGTTCTCATCTTAAAGTCTTTATCTCAAAGGAACATTAAACACTAAGGGGCCAATTTATCAAAGTGCGAGTGGACATGATACGATGCAGCGTATCATGTCCGCCACACATCGATAAATGCAGACTGCATACGCTGCTGGCATTTATCATTGCACAAGCAGTTCTTGTGCCAATCAGCCCGAGGCAGCGGATCAGTTATAGAGCAGCGCTCTATAGACCGCTGCTTCATAACTGCTTTTTCCAGCAAGCCTGAATGCTCGTGCTGAAACAGTGTCATCAAGCTCCATTCAGAGCTTGATAATCCGGCCCCTAAATTACAAGTGGAGTGCTAATTTAACGTGCAACCGTAATTGGGCAAATTTTCTATTTTGAATAACCAGGCATTACGAGTGTACTTCTAAGTCACAGTGTCCTTGCAAACCAGATTCCTGTCACACACAACCTATCATACACTTAACATGTGGGCTGATATTAAAGTCTCTACCTTAAAGGGACAGTAACATAGAAAATAATGTTATATAATTCTGCACATAGTGCAGAATGTTATAACATTATATTAGTGCTAGAACTATATAACCTAATATTGCCTGCAAAGTTTTATTAAAAAATAGTGTTTTCCAGACCCGCTCTCTGTGCTCTTCTGAGCGGGTCTGGTTTTTACACAGAGCGCACCGGGCCCGACCGCGCCATTACACTCAGTGCAGCTCGCTCCTGCTCTGTCTGACAGCGGGAGCGAGCTGCACTGAGTGTAACTATGTGCAGAATTATATAACATTATTTATGTTTACTGACCCTTTAAAGAGACATTTAACACTAGATTATAAGTGGAGTGCATGTTAAATAACAAGCCATTACGAGTGTATGGCTAATGTTACCGCGAGCTTACGCTAGCATTTTGCACTCACTGGTTAATTCAAAAAAATATCCCCAATTCTTTTCCAAAATAAAGAGTATAGATCCTTTTTACAAATAAAATTTATGAGCATCTTGTTTTTAAAAAAAAAATCTAACTGCACAAAGCAGATAGAAAGGGTTAAAGTGAACGGATGCGTGGTGTAAGAAAAAAAGGGCACTGAAAATATACTGCAAACACTGAACACTAAATAAGTTTCATTCACTTCCCTCTAATCATGGGTGCTACCATTATAGGGCGTGATCCAATATACAGCGCAGGTTTTGGCGCAAGCGTGAAAACCTGCGCCGCCCGTAGTTTCAGCTCGCAACTCGAGCTATCTTATATACGGCGCCGTCAGATGCTAAAGTGCCATAAGTCTGACAAACTAGCGATGTCCAGAAATCTGCGAAAGAACAAATTTCTGGAGTCGCCAGTGACTTACGGCACTTTAGCAACTGCCGGCGCCTACAAAAACTGACTAAAGTATTAAATATCCCGTAACTGTCTAACACGCCTCCCAAAAATAACCCGACACGTATACACCTCTATCCGCAATCCCCCCTCTCACTCCTAATAATAAATATATTAACCCCTAAACCGCCACTCCCGGATCCCGCCAGCCAGCTACATATGTCTTATCCCCTAATCTGACCCCCCTACACCACCACCAGCTACATTTGATTTTTTTAACCCCTAATGTGAGCCCCCTACCCCGCCGCCACCTACATTAACTATATTACCCCCTAATATGATCCCCCTACACTGCCGCCACCTACATTATCTATATTACCCCCTAATGTGAGCCCCCTACCCCGCCGCCACCTACATTAACTATATTACCCCTAATATGATCCCCCTACATCGCCGTCACCTACATTAACTATATTACCCCCTAATCTGACCCCCCTACACCGCTGCCAGCTACATTCAAATGTTTTACCCCCTAATGTGAGCCCCCTAGCTCGCCGCCACCTACATTAACTATATTACCCCCTAAAATGATCCCCCTACACCGCCGCCACCTATTTAAACTATATTATCCCCTAATGTGATCCCCCTACACCGCCGCCACCTATTTAAACTATATTAACCCCTAATATGATCCCCCTACACCGCAGCCACCTATTTAAACTATATTAACCCCTAATATGATCCCCCTACACCGCCGCCACCTATTTAAACTATATTAATCCCTAATGTGAGCCCCCTACACAGCCGCCTCCTATTATATGTACTACCCCCTAATCTGACCCCCTTACACTGCCGCCACCTATATTAAAATTATTAACCCCTAATCTAATCCCCCATACTGCCGCCACCTATATTAAATTTATTAACCCCTAAAATACTAAAATTACCCTACCACTAAACCTAAGTCTAACCCTAAAAATAGCCCTGAAAAGGGCCTTTTGCGTGGCATTGCCCCAAAGTAACCAGCTCTATTCCCAGCCCTTAAAAGGGCCTTTTGCGGGGCATTTTACCTGTAATCTAATCCCCCTACACCGCCGCCACCTATATTAAATATATTAACCCCTAATCTAATCCCCCTACACCGCCACCTATATTAAATGTATTAACCCCTAATCTAATCCCCCTACACCGCCGCCACCTATATTAAATGTATTAACCCCTAATCTGACCTCCCTACACCGCCGCCACCTATATTAACCCTAAATTATATTAGGGTTAATATAGTTAATATAGTTATTATATTATATATATTAACTATATTAACCCTATCTAACTCTAACACCCCTAACTTAATTATTATTAAAATAAATCTAAATAATATTAATAATATTACCTAAATTATTCCTATTTAAAGCTAAATACTTACCTATAAAATAAACCCTAAGGTAGCTACAGTATAATTAATAATTACATTGTAGCTATTTTAGGGTTTATATTTATTTTACAGGTAACTTGGTATTTATTTTAACTAGGTACAATAGCTATTAAATAGTTAATAACTATTTAATAGCTACCTAGTTAAAATAATTACCAATTTACCTGTAAAATAAATCCTAACCTAAGTTACAAATACACCTACACTATCAATAAATTAAATAAACTACAATTATCTAAACTAAAATATAATTAAATGCACTAAACTAAATTACAAAAAAAACAAAACACTAAATTACAAAAAATAAATTAAAATTACAAGAATTTTAAGCTAATTACATCTAATCTAAGCCCCCTAATAAAATAACAAAGCCCCCCAAAATAAAAAAATGTCCCTACCCTAAACTAAATTACAAAAAGTAATCAGCTCTATTACCAGCCCTTAAAAGGGCCTTTTGTGGGGCATTGCCCCAAAGTAATCAGCTCTTTTAACTGTAAAAAAAGAACACCCCCCCCATTACAACCCACCACCCACACACCCCTACTCTAAAACCCACCCTATCCCCCCTTAAAAAAAAAATAAGTCTAACCCCCAAGTGGTCCTTACCTGTCCTGAAGACCGGCGGAGAAGGTCCTGTTCCAGGCGAAGAAGTGTACTTCCAGGCGGCGACCTCTTCTTCTTCCAGGAACCAGCCGGCACGGAGTGGAGGAGTTGAAGACCGATGACTGCGGAGCTGAAGACCGTCCTCCCTGGATCTGAAGACCGGCGATGCAGGAACTGAAGATTGGTGACGCTGGAACTGAAGACCGGAGCCATGGAGCGTGGAGGATCCTCTTAATACGATCGCCGCCGTACACTGAATCAGAATTCAAGGTACGCGATTAAAAATGACGTCCTTTGAATTCCTATTGGCTGATTTGAGCCTTCAAATTCAAATCAGCCAATCGGATGAGAGCTACTTTAATTCTATTGGCTGATTTGATTAGCCAATTGAATAAGCGCTACTGTATTTCTATTGGCTATTCTACTCAGCCAATAGAATTACAGTAGCTCTTACTCTATTGGCTATTCAAATCAGCCAATAGAATTAAAGTAGCTTTCATCCGATTGGCTGATTTGAATTTGAAGGCTCAAATCAAGCAATAGGAATTCAAGGGATGCCATTTTTAATCGCGTACCTTTAATTCCGATTCAGTGTACGGTGGCGATTGTATGAAGAGGATCCTCCACGCTCCATAGCTCCGGTCTTCAGTTCCAGCGTCGCCGGTCTTCAGTTCCTGCATCGTTGGTCTTCAGTTCCAGGGAGGACGGTCTTCAGCTCCGCGGTCATCGGTCTTCAACTCCTCCGGTCCGCGCCGGCTGGTTCCTGGAAGAAGAAGAGTTCGCCGCCTGGAAGAAGACTTCTCCGCCTGGAACAGGACCTTCTCCGCCGGTCTTCAGGACAGGTAAGAACATCTTGGGGGTTAGACTTGTTTTTTTTTTAAGGGGGGATAGGGTGGGTTCTAGAGTAGGGGTGTGTGGGTGGTGGGATGCAATGGGGGGGTGTTTTACAGGTAAAAGAGCTGATTACTTTGGGGCAATGCCCCACAAAAGGCCCTTTTAAGGGCTGGTAATAGAGCTGATTACTTTTTGTAATTTAGTTTAGAGTAGGGACATTTTTTTTATATGGGGGGGCTTTGTTATTTTATTAGGGGGCTTAGATTAGGTGTAATTAGCTTAAAATTCTTGTAATCTTTTTTTATTTTTTGTAATTTAGTGTGTAGATAATTGTAGTTTATTTAATTTTTTTGATAGTGTAGGTGTATTTGTAACTTAGGTTAGGATTTATTTTACAGGTAAATTGGTAATTATTTTAACTAGGTAGCTATTAAATAGTTATTAACTATTTAATAGCTATTGTACCTAGTTAAAATAAATACCAAGTTACCTGTAAAATAAATATAAACCCTAAAATAGCTACAATGTAATTATTAATTATATTGTAGCTATCTTAGGGTTTATTTTATAGGTAAGTATTTAGATTTAAATAGGAATAATTTAGTTAATATTATTAATATTATTTAGATTTATTTTAATAATAATTAAGTTAGGGGTGTTAGAGTTAGATAGGGTTAATATAGTTGATATATAATATAATAACTATATTATTAACTATATTAATAATATATATAATATAATAACTATATTAACCCTAATATAATTAGGGTTAATATAGTTGGCGGCGGTGTAGGGGGGTCAGATTAGGGGTTAATATATTTAATATAGGTGGCGGCGGTGTAGGGGGATTAGATTAGGGGTTAATATATTTAATATAGGTGGCGGCGGTGTAGGGGGATTAGATTACAGGTAAAAGAGCTGATTACTTTGGGGCAATGCCCCGCAAAAGGCCTTTTTAAGGGCTGGTAATAGAGCTGATTACTTTGGGGCAATGCCCCATAAAAGGCCCTTTTCAGGGCTATTTGTAGGGTTAGACTTAGGTTTAGTGGTAGGGAAATTTTAGTATTTTAGGGGTTAATAAATTTAATATAGGTGGCGGCGGTATAGGGGGATTAGATTAGGGGTTAATAATTTTAATATAGGTGGCGGCGGTGTAAGGGGGTCAGATTAGGGGGTAGTACATATAATATAGGTGGCGGCGGGGTAGGGGGCTCACATTAGGGGTTAATATAGTTTTAATAGGTGGCGGCGGTGTAGGGGGATCATATTAGGGGTAAATATAGTTTAAATAGGTGGCGGCGGTGTAGGGGCATCATATTAGGGGTTAATATAGTTTAAATAGGTGGCGGGGGTGTAGGGGGATCACATTAGGGGGTTAGACATTTAATATAGGTGCGGCGGAGTCCGGGAGCGGCGGTTTAGGGGTTAAGCACTTTATTAGGGATTGCGGCGGGGGATTGCGGTTGACAGGTAGATAGACATTGCGCATGCGTTAGGTGTTAGCTTTTATTTTGCAGGTAGTTTAGGGAGTTACGGGGCTCCAATACTCAGCGTAAGGCTTACTACACCTGCAATTTGTGGTGAGGTGAAAATGGAGTAAGATTTCTCCATTTTCGCCACGTAAGTCCTTACGCTGTATATTGGATACCAAACTGCGCGGGTTTGGTATACCTGTCTATGGGCCAAAAAACTACGGCCGAAGGCAGAAATATACGAGCGCAACTTTTAGGTTACGCCGTATATAGGATACCAAACCCGTGCAAGATTTGGCGTCGCCGGCTTTTGCGGGCGACGATTTATATTGGATCGGGCCCATAGAACCTAGTGTATACTGCAAGTATCTGAAAGAGAGAGTTACTGCACATGTGTAAATACATCAGCACTGGAATGTAGTGAAAGCTAGATTTCAATATGGTGGCATACATGGTTAGAGGGAAATGTGGAATAACGTCAATACTGTGCTTATAAAATGTTATTTAGGGCTCCATGTACTAAGCCGTCAATTCATCCGTCATTTTAGACGCGGATAAACTCGCCGTTACTCGCCGAAATGGTGTCCGCTGTCACTATGTACTAATAATCCCCCAATAAATAGACAAGTCTAGCCCGCCGCGAGCAGTGGCGGATTATTGATAAATTTGACGCCTCGCTCGCCGCGACTAAGCTGATGTACTTAACTTTCAGTTGAATTGTCTGGCCAATTATTAACACGTGACATGCAAGGTGTCACGAACATCATAGTAGTCGCGGGAATAGAATTTTGCTCCTATAAAAGTTCAACTTATCTAAACAACTTTATTATTGTTCAAAATTTTTTGAAGAGTGATAACAGAGCGTTATTTTTGTAATATTTATTTACAATTTGGATATGGCTTCATCTGGATCTGATAATATATAAATATTAATATAAAAATAATTATAAAGATTGACAACTATACAATACAAATTTAAAATATAGATTACTCTTTAATTACAGTCGACAAATTTGGCGCAATTTATGTACATGGAAATGAGAGACAAATTAGACGCCAGTTATGCTGTATAATGCTGATATTACTGCTTTTTATATATGTCTAGACTGGCGTCTAGATTGACTTTCCTATTGTTTTGTACCTTGCCCGCCACCTAAAAGGTGGCGAGGCAAAAATAACGAGGTGGGAGCAGAAATTGTAGCGAGCGGACAAATAGATTTTTTAGTACATTCGTTTTTGGCGAGTTGGTGGTCAAATGTGTCTAATTACAGTGAAAAATGGAGAGGTAGCGAGGTTTGGCGGATAAGTACGCTCGCAATTTTAAAGATGCGAGTTTGAACATAGTTGACAACTTTGTACATATCAGTTTGCGAGTTTTGACGCGAGATTTGTTGCGGGTAGCTCGCTGACTGCTTAGTACATGGAGCCCATAGTGTTTAATGTCCCTTTAAGGTAGTCACTTTAAAGATGAATCCACATGTTAAGTTAATAAAAGATTGTGTGTGACCGGAATCCAGTTTGCAAGGACGTTGTGTCTTAGAAGTACAGTCTGTGAAAACTTCTGTATGACTTTGTACAAACCATGTCATTCTTATATGCATCAGGATGCTGGGTTAGATGTACAGTCTGTGACAACTTCTGTGTGACTTTGTACAAACCATGTCATTCTTATATGCATCAGGGTGCTGGGTTAGATGTACAGTCTGTGACTTCTGTGTGACTTTGTACAAACCATGTCATTCTTATATGCATCAGGGTGCTGGGTTAGATGTACAGTCTGTGAAAACTTCTGTGTGACTTTGTACAAACCATGTCATTCTTATATGTATCAGGGTGCTGGGTTAGATGTACAGTCTGTGACAACTTCTGTGTGACTTTATACAAACCATGTCATTCTTATATGCATCAGGGTGCTGGGTTAGATGTACAGTCTGTGACAACTTCTGTGTGACTTTGTACAAACCATGTCATTCTTATATGCATCAGGGTGCTGGGTTAGATGTACAGTCTGTGACAACTTCTGTGTGACTTTGTACAAACCATGTCATTCTTATATACATCAGGATGCTGGGTTAGATGTACAGTCTGTGACAACTTCTGTGTGACTTTGTACAAACCATGTCATTCTTATATGCATCAGGGTGCTGGGTTAGATGTACAGTCTGTGACAACTTCTGTGTGACTTTGTACAAACCATGTCATTCTTATATGCATCAGTATGCTGGGTTAGATGTACAGTCTGTGAAAACTTCTGTGTGACTTTGTACAAACCATGTCATTCTTATATGTATCAGTGTGCTGGGTTAGATGTACAGTCTGTGACAACTTCTGTGTGACTTTGTACAAACCATGTCATTCTTATATACATCAGGATGCTGGGTTAGATGTACAGTCTGTGAAAACTTCTGTGTGACTTTGTACAAACCATGTCATTCTTATATGTATCAGTGTGCTGGGTTAGATGTACAGTCTGTGACAACTTCTGTGTGACTTTGTACAAACCATGTCATTCTTATATGCATCAGGGTGCTGGGTTAGATGTACAGTCTGTGATAACTTCTGTGTGACTTTGTACAAACCATGTCATTCTTATATACATCAGGATGCTGGGTTAGATGTACAGTCTGTGACAACTTCTGTGTGACTTTGTACAAACCATGTCATTCTTATATGTATCAGTGTGCTGGGTTAGATGTACAGTCTGTGACAACTTCTGTGTGACTTTGTACAAACCATGTCATTCTTATATGCATCAGTGTGCTGGGTTAGATGTACAGTCTGTGACAACTTCTGTGTGACTTTGTACAAACCATGTCATTCTTATATGCATCAGGGTGCTGGGTTAGATGTACAGTCTGTGAAAACTTCTGTGTGACTTTGTACAAACCATGTCATTCTTATATACATCAGGGTGCTGGGTTAGATGTACAGTCTGTGACAACTTCTTTGTGACTTTAGACAAACCATGTCATTCTTATATGCATCAGGGTGCTGGGTTAGATGTACAGTCTGTGACAACTTCTGTGTGACTTTAGACAAACCATGTCATTCTTATATGCATCAGGATGCTGGGTTAGATGTACAGTCTGTGACAACTTCTGTGTGACTTTGTACAAACTATGTCATTCTTATATGCATCAGGGTGCTGGGTTAGATGTACAGTCTGTGACAACTTCTGTGTGACTTTGTACAAACTATGTCATTCTTATATGCATCAGGGTGCTGGGTTAGATGTACAGTCTGTGAAAACTTCTGTGTGACTTTGTACAAACCATGTCATTCTTATATGTATCAGGGTGCTGGGTTAGAAGTACAGTCTGTGACAACTTCTGTGTGACTTTGTACAAACCATGTCATTCTTATATGCATCAGGGTGCTGGGTTAGAAGTACAGTCTGTGACAACTTTTGTGTGACTTTGTACAAACTATGTCATTCTTATATGCATCAGGGTGCTGGGTTAGAAGTACAGTCTGTGACAACTTCTGTGTGACTTTAGACAAACCATGTCATTCTTATATACATCAGGATGCTGGGTTAGAAGGTGGTTTAGTGGCACATTGGTGTTTATGGGCACTGCTTTATTCTCTGTGATATGTTAATATGTAAAATGCACCCAGGTGTTGTCTATGAGCAGCTCATATAAACATCTCTCTGTCTGTGTTCATGTTTACATTTGATTAAGCAATCATAGCATCCTTAGAAATAATTCATCTAACAGTTCAAACAAACCATATCACATACCACTTTCCCTGTAAACATGACAATTATAAGTGATTTTTTGTCTGATTGCTAAATGTAAGGAAGACCCCCATATTTAAACTTGCACCTCTGCCATCTTTGCTTTAAACAGAGATGCTGATCAGGTACATTTTTGACAAAAGATAATGATGAGGGAGTTTTCCTGTACTTTTTTATATAATATCACAGTGCATTATGGGTTTTAAATGTAAAAAGATATACAAAGGAGACATAGTATATTAGGTGCTTAGCAGGGTAACATTAAGTGTAAGAAAATATCAAGTTAATCAGGAAACTGTTTTATCTACTGGCAGGTGAGTCATTGTAAACATAAAAATGCTTTAAGACTTTAAGATTAATCCACATGTTGTGTGTAAGAGAGATTGTGTCTGATAGGTTCCATTTTGCTAGGACCCAGTGAAGCTTCTCCCCTATGTGTAAAATGATAACCAAATAAAAGTACTTATCTGACCATTTGTGAGCACAAAACACTGTATTAACTTTACAAAAAATAAATAAATAAAAGCTAATCCAGTGCTCTAGACTCACAAAATGAAACCAAACCTTACTGCATAAGTTCTGCTTACACTAAAAACAATTCCTGGTTGCCTAGGTTACCACATAGCTTACCCTCCCCTCCCCCCTGTGTGCAGCTCATGTGTAAAGTTAGTTTTTCTTTACTGAGAATTGCAGTCATTTTGTTAGCCCTATGACACTAACTTACCACAGCTTCATATACCAGAAGTATGAACACTAAATGACCATGCATTATATATAAACATTATTTACACTATGCAAATACAAGCAGGTGTACACAACATTATACAGGTAGCCCTCAGTTTATGCCGGGGTTAGGTTCCAGAAGGAATGGTTGTAAATCAAAACTGTTGTAAATTTAAACCCAGTTTATAATGTAAGTCAATGGGAAGTGAGGGAGTTAGGTTCCAGGCCCCTCTCAAAATTGTCATAAGTAACACCTAATACATTATTTTTAAGCTTTGAAATGAAGACTTTACATGCTAAACAGCATTATAAAGCTAATAAAATAATCACACAACACAGAATATATAATTAAACTAATTTAAATGAACAAAACCATTTGCTAAACAGCAATATATACTGAATAAAATAATCGCACAACACAGACTTTACTTGCATTTTCCTGCAAACAGTTCTTTCTATGCATTCCAATCTGGACTGATTTATAGACAGGAAGATCTTGTTCCCTTAAAATCTGCTCAATAGCTCAGGTCTTGTTAAACTGATTAATTTCCGCTTGCTTGGCTTGCATATCTTTGCTGCAACTCAAGCTGACAGCTGCACCTACTGGCTTTTTTAATCAATGCACTGCTTCTCAATGCTTTTCAATAGCAGTCACATGACTGAAAAAAAAGGTTGTTATTCTGAAACGGTGCAAATTGAACCGTTGTAAGCCGAGGGCCACCTGTACTTTCTCTGAAAACTTACACAAAATAACTCCCTGTCCCATGGATTCCAGACTGTCCCCCTATGCAGGTTACTTACACAAAATGACTCCCTGTCCCATGGATTCCAGACTGTCCCCCTATGCAGGTTACTTACACAAAATGACTCCGTGTCTCATGGATTACAGACTGTCCCCCTATGCAGGCTACTTACACAAAATGACTCCCTGTCCCATGTACTCCAGACTGTCCCCTATGCAGGCTACTTACACAAAATGACTCCCTGTCCCATGGACTCCAGACTGTCCCCTATGCAGGCTACTAACACAAAATGACTCCCTGTCCCATGGATTCCAGACTGTCCCCTATGCAGGCTACTTACACAAAATGACTCCCTGTCCCATGGATTCCAGACTGTCCCCTATGCAGGCTACTTAAACAAAATGACTCCCTGTCCTATGGAATCCAGACTGACCCCCTATGCAGGCTACTTACACAAAATGACTCCCTGTCCCATGGATTCCAGACTGTCCCCTATGCAGGCTACTTACACAAAATGACTCCCTGTCCCATGTACTCCAGACTGCCCCCTATGCAGGCTACTTACACAAAATGACTCCCTGTCCCATGTACTCCAGACTGTCCCCTATGCAGGCTACTTACACAAAATTACTCCCTGTCCCATGGACTCCAGACTGTCCCCTATGCAGGCTACTTACACAAAATGACTCCCTGTCCCATGGATTCCAGACTGTCCCCCTATGCAGGCTACTTACACAAAATGACTCCCTGTCCCATGGATTCCAGACTGTCCCCTATGCAGGCTACTTAAACAAAATGACTCCCTGTCCTATGGAATCCAGACTGTCCCCTATGCAGGCTACTTACACAAAATGACTCCCTGTCCCATGGATTCCAGACTGTCCCCTATGCAGGCTACTTAAACAAAATGACTCCCTGTCCTATGGAATCCAGACTGACCCCCTATGCAGGCTACTTACACAAAATGACTCCCTGTCCCATGGATTCCAGACTGTCCCCTATGCAGGCTACTTACACAAAATGACTCCCTGTCCCATGTACTCCAGACTGTCCCCTATGCAGGCTACTTACACAAAATGACTCCCTGTCCCATGTACTCCAGACTGTCCCCTATGCAGGCTACTTACACAAAATTACTCCCTGTCCCATGGACTCCAGACTGTCCCCTATGCAGGCTACTTACACAAAATGACTCCCTGTCCCATGGATTCCAGACTGTCCCCCTATGCAGGCTACTTACACAAAATGACTCCCTGTCCCATGGATTCCAGACTGTCCCCTATGCAGGCTACTTAAACAAAATGACTCCCTGTCCTATGGAATCCAGACTGACCCCCTATGCAGGCTACTTACACAAAATGACTCCCTGTCCCATGGATTCCAGACTATCCCCTATGCAGGCTACTTACACAAAATGACTCCCTGTCCCATGTACTCCAGACTGTCCCCTATGCAGGCTACTTACACAAAATGAAAATACAGTCCTAGAAGACAAAAAACGAGAGGCGCTCTTGGTGCAGCAAGTTCCAAAAAGGTGCTAGATATGATTACACAATATGTATCATATACTCACAAGTGAAGTTGCACAAGCAGTGCAATATCGTGCAGGCTGAAACTTCTGAGCCGTTCGGCTGACTCACACTGGCTAAGGCAGACGGTGTCCAGAATGAGGCTCCAATCCTACTGCTTGTCACCCCTCCGGAACGCCAACAGAAATCAGTGCTATAGATATCCAGCACTCGACTGAACGTCCAAAAAGGTGTTACTCTCCAACAACACCACAGATAAAAAAGGGGTCCAGAGCAAGATTTAAAATAATATACACACTTTATTAAAACATATAAAAGTGTTGCTTAGCAACGCGTTTCTCGGCTGCATGCCGTTTCATCAGGCTATTATTTTGTTTTATGGTCTTGCTCTATTTAAACCCCTTCCAACCTATCAACTGCTTTAAAATTTGGCGCGCCTCCTAACCCGGCTCTATTAGATTCTTCACATTGGCCAGTACAACCAAAAGCTAGCATCCAATGAAATTCAACGGTTCAGGCACTCCTCTATGATGTAGTGCAACGTCAAAATCGTCACAATAATGACCGTTGAATTTGTTTGGACTACTGCATATTACTAATATGCTGCGAATAATCTAGGCATAAGCAAATAATATATAAATAAATATAAAATGTTCCATATACTAACTTTTACAATACTAATAAAACACTGGATCGTATTGTTCACTAATGAACCATATGTGCT
Organism: Bombina bombina; assembly: GCF_027579735.1. NCBI lineage: Eukaryota > Metazoa > Chordata > Amphibia > Anura > Bombinatoridae > Bombina > Bombina bombina. Next base: position 241,890,357 of record NC_069507.1, read on the forward strand.
CTATGTTACTACGATACAAGTAACCCTTCTATGTAGTTTAATACCTTTGGCACCAAAATAATAAAATACATATACAGATATAAATACCTAAAAATATATAAATGAAAATACTAATAAAATAATAAAAAAATTCCATGAACAGTTATAATACAAATAATACATATAGTATAGAATATATAGATTTTTTTAAAATTTCATAAAGAATATGAAGGTACTCATTGTTCATTCAAGATGCAATAGGAAATATTAGAATTCATCACCCCCCCTATATCTATCTAATCCTAATTGTGTATGTTTATATAATTTCTATAATTTATAATAATTTATATAGTTTATAATTATATAGGACAAAATAAATTTGTCAAAAATATTGGTATTATTAATATTATTATATGTGCGCTTGGTATCAGTGATAAATGTGAATAATAACTGAATAATTACAAGTTTATGTGTTATGTGTGAAAAGAGTAAATAACTAATGTGAATAAATATATGTCAATAGTGTCAGATTAAAATTAATAACGCTAAGTGAATTCTATATTAGCGTATAATGTGTAAATAAGTGAATGGCATATGTGTTTGGAATGTGTCATAATGAAATGCTAATCGTATATACATAATTGTGAGTACTATGATGAACTGATGGACTATATGTAACCAAAAAGTGTGTTAGTGAGGGGGCAAAACAGGGGGGGGGGCTAAAATAAGGCCTAAAATAAGGCGGTGGTTTACTTGTAAACGAATGGTTACATTGAGAGCATTAATAGGCTGCTAGATCGTGGGAGGGGGAGGGGGGGAGGGGGATAAAGGAAGGTGCAAACAGATGGGGACAAATAAAAGTGACAATGGCGTCTATAACTAGCACTATAATAAGGCGGTGATTAACTTGTAAAAAATTGATTACATTAAGAACATTAAAAGGCTGCTAGATCCACATTCAGATTCAATCCCATAGGATGAATGGTTTTTAATTTGTGGATCCAGTAAGTCTCCCTTTGTCTTATTCTCATAAATCTATTATAAAGATGTGAAATGGGGACTTCTTCAATGGGGATAATTGTATAGCAATAACTCCCTGTCCCATGGATTCCAGATTGTCCCCCTATGCAGGCTACTTACACAAAATGACTCCCTGTCCCATGTACTCCAGACTGTCCCCTATGCAGGCTACTTACACAAAATGACTCCCTGTCCCATGGACTCCAGACTGTCCCCCTATGCAGGCTACTTACACAAAATGACTCCCTGTCCCATGTACTCCAGACTGTCCCCTATGCAGGCTACTTACACAAAATGACTCCCTGTCCTATGTACTCCAGACTGTCCCCCTATGCAGGCTGTCATTCAGCAGAATCAGCACCTTGCTCCTAGCTTGTAAGGCTGGGGAGGGAAGTCTGCTCACCTGCCTCCTCCTAGTAAAGGTTAGCCCTGGTAGTGGTTTAGCAGCTATGGGGGGCAGATCATAACTTCTGCCTAATTAAGGAATAAATACATTACACCACACAGTCCCACATATTAAAAAGTATGGGGGGAATTTCTCCAAAACTGCCTCTTTAGGAGAAAGGGGACATTTGCCTTGTTGCCCCCCCCCCCCCCCCCCCACACACACACACACTTGGATCTGCCAGTGAGATGTTGGAGGGGAGCTGTAGCATCATGCTAGCCTGCAGGACAACAACATTTAAGCAGCAGCACGCTACTGAATTGTTAATCTCTCATGGCAGTAAAACAAGGCAGTAGCTGCATCACCATGTGGCTCCTGGCTTGTCTATGCAGCAGCTCCCTCCTGCTTACTGCTGTGTCTTCCCTGCCAATGCGACATCACTCAGCCTAGACCAGCAGGCACGCCTCCCCTGCAGCGCTGATGCTGCTGATTGGCTGTGGATTTAGCTCTATCATAGAGGCGGTTTTGAGAACCGCCTCTATTGGAGCGTGTATGGGGCCCGGTGAGCCACCACTGGGTGGCGCTAGCTCATAGTGAGCTATGAACAGTATTTAGCATCCAGGTTGCGCAATCAATGGAGGGCAGCGGAACGGCTCACTGTCTCCTTATTGCGCAACATGAATGCTGAATTTTTTTGCTTATAATATACTGTGATTGTAATCGCATCAGGGGGCGTCGGTGGGGGGGTCTTTGGGGGGTACCTGGGGAGGGCGTGGGGCCAAAAAAATAAAACAAAAAAAATAATAATTATTAATCAGATTTAAAAACGTATTTCTCTGATTTGACAGGGGAGGCTCTGCCTCCTATTACTGCACGCCACTTCTGTATTCTCTGTGATATGTTAATATGTAAAATGCACCTCAGGTGTTCTCTATGAGCAGCTCATATAAACATCTCTCTGTGTGACTTTGTACAAACCATGTCATTCTTATATGCATCAGGGTGCTGGGTTAGATGTACAGTCTGTGACAACTTCTGTGTGACTTTGTACAAACCATGTCATTCTTATATGCATCAGGGTGCTGGGTTAGAAGTACAGTCTGTGACTTCTGTGTGACTTTGTACAAACCATGTCATTCTTATATGCATCAGGGTGCTGGGTTAGAAGTACAGTCTGTGACAACTTCTGTGTGACTTTGTACAAACCATGTCATTCTTATATGCATCAGGGTGCTGGGTTAGATGTACAGTCTGTGACAACTTCTGTGTGAATTTGTACAAACCATGTCATTCTTATATGCATCAAGGTGCTGGGTTAGATGTACAGTCTGTGACAACTTCTGTGTGACTTTAGACAAACCATGTCATTCTTATATGCATCAGGGTGCTGGGTTAGATGTACAGTCTGTGACAACTTCTGTGTTACTTTAGACTAACCATGTCATTCTTATATGCATCAGGATGCTGGGTTAGATGTACAGTCTGTGACAACTTCTGTGTGACTTTAGACAAACCATGTCATTCTTATATGCATCAGGATGCTGGGTTAGAAGTACAGTCTGTGACAACTTCTGTGTGACTTTATACAAACCATGTCATTCTTATATACATCAGGATGCTGGGTTAGATGTACAGTCTGTGAAAACTTGTGTGTGACTTTGTACAAACCATGTCATTCTTATATGCATCAGGGTGCTGGGTTAGATGTACAGTCTGTGAAAACTTCTGTGTGACTTTGTACAAACCATGTCATTCTTATATGCATCAGGATGCTGGGTTAGATGTACAGTCTGTGAAAACTTCTGTGTGACTTTGTACAAACTATGTCATTCTTATATGTATCAGGGTGCTGGGTTAGATGTACAGTCTGTGACAACTTCTGTGTGACTTTGTACAAACCATGTCATTCTTATATGCATCAAGGTTGCATCAGGATGCTGGGTTAGATGTACAGTCTGTGAAAACTTCTGTGTGACTTTGTACAAACTATGTCATTCTTATATGTATCAGGGTGCTGGGTTAGATGTACAGTCTGTGACAACTTCTGTGTGACTTTGTACAAACCATGTCATTCTTATATGCATCAAGGTGCTGGGTTAGATGTACAGTCTGTGACAACTTCTGTGTGACTTTAGACAAACCATGGCATTCTTATATGCATCAGGGTGCTGGGTTAGATGTACAGTCTGTGACAACTTCTGTGTGACTTTAGACAAACCATGTCATTCTTATATGCATCAGGATGCTGGGTTAGATGTACAGTCTGTGACAACTTCTGTGTGACTTTAGACAAACCATGTCATTCTTATATGCATCAGGATGCTGGGTTAGAAGTACAGTCTGTGACAACTTCTGTGTGACTTTATACAAACCATGTCATTCTTATATACATCAGGATGCTGGGTTAGATGTACAGTCTGTGAAAACTTGTGTGTGACTTTGTACAAACCATGTCATTCTTATATGCATCAGGGTGCTGGGTTAGATGTACAGTCTGTGAAAACTTCTGTGTGACTTTGTACAAACCATGTCATTCTTATATGCATCAGGATGCTGGGTTAGATGTACAGTCTGTGAAAACTTCTGTGTGACTTTGTACAAACTATGTCATTCTTATATGTATCAGGGTGCTGGGTTAGATGTACAGTCTGTGACAACTTCTGTGTGACTTTGTACAAACCATGTCATTCTTATATGCATCAAGGTTGCATCAGGATGCTGGGTTAGATGTACAGTCTGTGAAAACTTCTGTGTGACTTTGTACAAACTATGTCATTCTTATATGTATCAGGGTGCTGGGTTAGATGTACAGTCTGTGACAACTTCTGTGTGACTTTGTACAAACCATGTCATTCTTATATGCATCAAGGTGCTGGGTTAGATGTACAGTCTGTGACAACTTCTGTGTGACTTTAGACAAACCATGTCATTCTTATATGCATCAGGGTGCTGGGTTAGAAGTACAGTCTGTGACAACTTCTGTGTGACTTTAGACAAACCATGTCATTCTTATATGCATCAGGGTGCTGGGTTAGAAGTACAGTCTGTGACAACTTCTGTGTGACTTTAGACAAACCATGTCATTCTTATATGCATCAGGGTGCTGGGTTAGATGTACAGTCTGTGAAAACCTCTGTGTGACTTTGTACAAACTATGTCATTCTTATATGCATCAGGGTGCTGGGTTAGATGTACAGTCTGTGACAACTTCTGTGTGACTTTGTACAAACCATGTCATTCTTATATGCATCAGGGTGCTGGGTTAGATGTACAGTCTGTGACAACTTCTGTGTGACTTTGTACAAACCATGTCATTCTTATATGCATCAGGATGCTGGGTTAGATGTACAGTCTGTGACAACTTCTGTGTGACTTTGTACAAACCATGTCATTCTTATATGCATCAGGGTGCTGGGTTAGAAGTACAGTCTGTGACAACTTCTGTGTGACTTTATACAAACCATGTCATTCTTATATACATCAGGATGCTGGGTTAGATGTACAGTCTGTGAAAACTTGTGTGTGACTTTGTACAAACCATGTCATTCTTATATGCATCAGGGTGCTGGGTTAGATGTACAGTCTGTGAAAACTTCTGTGTGACTTTGTACAAACCATGTCATTCTTATATGCATCAGGATGCTGGGTTAGATGTACAGTCTGTGAAAACTTCTGTGTGACTTTGTACAAACTATGTCATTCTTATATGTATCAGGGTGCTGGGTTAGATGTACAGTCTGTGACAACTTCTGTGTGACTTTAGACAAACCATGTCATTCTTATATGCATCAGGGTGCTGGGTTAGATGTACAGTCTGTGACAACTTTTGTGTGACTTTGTACAAACTATGTCATTCTTATATGCATCAGGGTGCTGGGTTAGAAGTACAGTCTGTGACAACTTCTGTGTGACTTTAGACAAACCATGTCATACTTATATGCATCAGGGTGCTGGGTTAGAAGGTGGTTTAGTGGCACATTGGTGTTTATGGGCACTGCTTTATTCTCTGTGATATGTTAATTAATATGTAAAATGCACCCAGGTGTTGTCTATGAACAGCTCATATAAACATCTCTCTGTCTGTGTTCATGTTTACATTTGATTAAGCAATCATAGCATCCTTAGAAATAATTCATCTAACAGTTCAAACAAACCATATCACATACCACTTTCCCTGTAAACATGACAATTATAAGTGATTTTTTGTCTGATTGCTAAATGTAAGGAAGACCCCCATATTTAAACTTGCACCTCTGCCATCTTTGCTTTAAACAGAGATGTTGATCAGGTACATTTTTGACAAAAGATAATGATGAGGGAGTTTTCCTGTACTTTTTGATGTAATATCACAGTGCATTATGGGTTTTAAATGTAAAAAGATATACAAAGGAGACATAGTATATTAGGTGCTTAGCAGGGTAACATTAAGTGTAAGAAAATATCAAGTTAATCAGGAAACTGTTTTATCTACTGGCAGGTGAGTCATTGTAAACATAAAAATGCTTTAAGACTTTAAGATTAATCCACATGTTGTGTGTAAGAGAGATTGTGTCTGATAGGTTCCATTTTGCTAGGACCCAGTGAAGCTTCTCCCCTATGTGTAAAATGATAACCAAATAAAAGTACTTATCTGACCATTTGTGAGCACAAAACACTGTATTAACTTTACAAAAAATAAATAAATAAAAGCTAATCCAGTGCTCTAGACTCACAAAATGAAACCAAACCTTACTGCATAAGTTCTGCTTACACTAAAAACAATTCCTGGTTGCCTAGGTTACCACATAGCTTACCCTCCCCTCCCCCCTGTGTGCAGCTCATGTGTAAAGTTAGTTTTTCTTTACTGAGAATTGCAGTCATTTTGTTAGCCCTATGACACTAACTTACCACAGCTTCATATACCAGAAGTATGAACACTAAATGACCATGCATTATATATAAACATTATTTACACTATGCAAATACAAGCAGGTGTACACAACATTATACAGGTAGCCCTCAGTTTATGCCGGGGTTAGGTTCCAGAAGGAATGGTTGTAAATCAAAACTGTTGTAAATTTAAACCCAGTTTATAATGTAAGTCAATGGGAAGTGAGGGAGTTAGGTTCCAGGCCCCTCTCAAAATTGTCATAAGTAACACCTAATACATTATTTGTAAAGCTTTGAAATGAAGACTTTACATGCTAAACAGCATTATAAAGCTAATAAAATAATCACACAACACAGAATATATAATTAAACTAATTTAAATGAACAAAACCATTTGCTAAACAGCAATATATACCGAATAAAATAATCGCACAACACAGACTTTACTTGCATTTTTCTGCAAACAGTTCTTTCTATGCATTCCAATCTGGACTGATTTATAGACAGGAAGATCTTGTTCCTTTAAAATCTGCTCAATAGCTCAGGTATTGTTAAACTGATAAATTTCAGCTTGCTTGGCTTGCATATCTTTGCTGCAACTCAAGCGGACAGCTGCACCTACTGGCTTTTTTAATCAATGCACTGCTTTTCAATGCTTTTCAATAGCAGTCACATGACTGAAAAAAAAGGTTGTTATTCTGAAACGGTGCAAATTGAACCGTTGTAAACCTAGGGCCACCTGTACTTTCTCTGAAAACTTACACAAAATAACTCCCTGTCCCATGGATTCCAGATTGTCCCCCTATGCAGGCTACTTACACAAAATGACTCCCTGTCCCATGTACTCCAGACTGTCCCCTATGCAGGCTACTTACACAAAATGACTCCCTGTCCTATGTACTCCAGACTGTCCCCTATGCAGGCTACTTACACAAAATGACTCCCTGTCCCATGGACTCCAGACTGTCCCCTATGCAGACTACTTAAACAAAATGACTCCCTGTCCTATGGAATCCAGACTGACCCCCTATGCAGGCTACTTACACAAAATGACTCCCTGTCCCATGGATTCCAGACTGTCCCCTATGCAGGCTACTTACACAAAATGACTCCCTGTCCCATGGACTCCAGACTGTCCCCTATGCAGGCTACTTACACAAAATGACTCCCTGTCCCATGGACTCCAGACTGTCCCCTATGCAGGCTGTCATTCAGCAGAATCAGCACCTTGCTCCTAGCTTGTAAGGCTGGGGAGGGAACTCTGCTCACCTGCCTCCTCCTAGTAAATGTTAGCCTTGGTAGTGGTTTAGCAGCTATGGGGGGCAGATCATAACTTCTGCCTAATTAAGGAATAAATGCATTACACCACACAGTCCCACATATTAAAAAGTATGGGGGGAATTTCTCAAAAACTGCCTCTTTAGGAGAAAGGGGACATTTGCCTTGTTGCCCCCCACACACACACACACTTGGATCTGCCAGTGAGATGTTGGAGGGGAGCTGTAGCATCATGCTAGCCTGCAGGATAACAACATTTAAGCAGCAACACGCTACTGAATTGTTAATCTCTCATGGCAGTAAAACAAGGCAGTAGCTGCATCACCATGTGGCTCCTGGCTTGTCTATGCAGCAGCTCCCTCCTGCTTACTGCTGTGTCTTCCCTGCCAATGCGACGTCACTCAGCCTAGACCAGCAGGCACGCCTCCCCTGCAGCGCTGATGCTGCTGATTGGCTGTGGATTTAGCTCTATCATAGAGGCAGTTTTGAGAACCGCCTCTATAGGAGTGTGTGTGGGGTCCGGTGAGCCACCAACATGAATGCTGAATTTTTTTGCTTATAATATACTGTGATGGTAATCGCATCAGGGGGCGTCGGTGGGGGGGTCTTTGGGGGGTACCTGGGGAGGGCGTGGGGCCAAAAAAATAAAACAAAAAAAATAATAATTATTAATCAGATTTAAAAACTTTTTTCTCTGATTTGACAGGGGAGGCTCTGCCTCCTATTACTGCACATCAATGCTTTATTCTCTGTGATATGTTAATATGTAAAATGCTTATAGATTCCCTGTGACCTCTAGGGAGAGAGGGGGGGACTGGGGGTTTGAGCCCTTAGACCTATAGAAACCAAACCTGGGTGTTTCCAGTAGGTAGTGCCTTATGCCAGATAATATAGAATTGTTACTGAGAAGAGGGATAGAGAAAGTGAAGCATATTGGGCACACTTGGCGGGGCAAAAACCAATGCTATATTGATTGTGTGGTGTGTCGTGTGTTTATTAAAACTTAACTTTTATATCAATAATCATTTAAAAAAGAGAGTGGAAAATTCCACTAATGAATATAAGAACAGACAAACAATCTTAAAATTGTGTCCGAGTAGTACTCGGTACACAAAAAGCTCCTCTCAAATGTGATACAGTGATCAGTTTGTATCACACTGTCCTGTTGAAATCAGGTGAATACAATATCTTTAGCTATATGTTAATACTTGAAAGTATGAGTACCATTTCCATCAATTGTATTTGTGATGATGTGCCATGTAAGTCTTTTGCATTTAACTTGGCCCGTTGCAAATATTATCATACAAATAAATTCTCTGACCTCTAATGGGGTTATGTGAACGTTTGAGTGTTACCACATTGTGAAAAAGGTCTTTATTAGTGATGGCACACAGATTAATTATATTCTGATATGTATAGAAAGAACTTGTAATAAACAACTATATGTCAGGATGTTTATGCTATTAACATCAGTTCGATAATCTGAACAATTGTTGCTGCCAGTATTGACAGTTTTACAATGTCTGGCATATATTGTTTATTATTAATTTACCCCAGTTAATCATGCATTAGATTGTGCTGTTTGCATTGTTTTTACATTGATGAATACAATTACTCCAGGTGAGCGTGGGATTCTGAGATAGTCCAGAATCTAATAACACTGTGCAGGCTCATATAGAGTGATAACCCATTAAAAAATAACACTCTATTGTAAGGCTTTTGATGGCCTGGGTCAATTAAACTAGGGCTATAATATTGCTAAAGCGAGCAGGCATAATATTAACTATAAAAAGTATTATCAGAAAATAATGGCACTCAAAAATCGTCTGTCTATAGCGACGGCTTGCACTTGAGCATATTGCTCCAACAATTAAAGCATACTTCAATACCATTAAAGCCTATAGTCACTAAGTCAGATTAAAAAAGTTTTTAACTATGAAGAGTTTAAGCTAAAGGTGCCTAAAAGAGGCCAACAATTAATCTAATTTCAATGGACTATATGAGAGGAGCAGTGCGAACGCCTGACGCGCGTTTCGCAACTGCTTTTTCAGAGGCGTCCGGTCCGACTGCCACACACTACTTTTAAAGGACCATCAGCCAATCACATGGCTGATTACTTTTTTTGCAAATTCTATCAGCCTATCAGCTATTTCCTATCATCTTACGTTGTTATGTTGACACGGTAGCGTCATCGTCAGCTGTAGCCTATCAGACTCAGGGGTGTGTTTGCTGACGTTATCCAATAGATTGCTCATATAGTGTTTATATTTATGTATCCAACTAATCTAGCGTGTATATTGGGTGATCAACGATAGTTACTATTACCACATATGTGTACTATCTATTACAAAGCAGATATTTGAGCATATATTTATCGATCCTTAAATGATATTTGTTTATTGTATTCCAAACAATTCTATCATATATATTAAAAGGTCAAACGTTACTTATGACGTATACTATCTATTCTATATCTATGTATACTATCTATTCATAGCGATAACTTAAACAGTTGTTTCTAAACACTGATAATGTGTATTACGTATGTTACAGAAGCATTAGTTATTTTGTTGTGAAGAGCTTATTTCCCAGCAGCAATGCCTGAACCAGCAAGCCAGCGCCTAAGAAGGGCTCCAAGAAAACCGTAACAAGTATCATTTCATAAAGAGTTAACTCTTTTTTTTCAGCTTTTAGAAACTATTGCCTAAATACACGTTTGCTGGCCTCAGCTCTAAGTTTAGTGATAACAAATCCCATTGTCTAATCACCTCTGGAGCCAGACTGCTAATTGATAAGATGAACTTGTAAACTTGTTATCTTAAGTACTGTAATTCTATTGTGGCCTGTCAAAGGACAGTGCTCTCTATCTAAATGTGTGATGGGGGATTTTGTGCTTCCCCCCCTCTCCCCCTGGGAGTGCCCTGTGTGCATGTAACCTTAATAAAAAGCAGGCTGGGCATCCCAGTCCTGAGTTCTTGTTTGACCCTCAATCACAGCGTTGACTCGTTTTTGTGGGCAGAAGGGTATCCTAGCTGTACTGCAGCTAAGGGAGATTATTCTATATTTGCGAGACTCATATAGAATACTATGGAAAGCAGCTTCTCCCCTCTTTAGCAATAGGGATCCAGGCTACTAAGCGGTCCATCTCTCAGCGAGACTAAGGGTAACCGTAACATTTGGCGGCAGCGGCGGGATTTTCCTGGATTTCCTAGGAGAGGTACAGAACGGATGGAGAGCGCTTACGAAAAATTGAAGCATACAACCCTAAAGGATTTACTTGAAAGCAGAGGGGGGTACGCCAGCAACCGGCCGAGGAGAGAGCTGATCGCAGAATTGACCGAACTGGATCAGAGCTTCACAATGGCGGAAACACCGACCACGATTAGTGACGAAAAAACCAGGATTGTTCGGGAAAGGCTCTCATTATACGGGCCGAACCCCTCCATGGAATTGGTACAGCAGTTGATGGCGGAGGCGGACGAGGATATACGAGAGACTCGAGCCCACGAACTCAACCTAGCGAACGCACACCGCAATGCTGAAGCCCCGCAGGTAATCATCCCTGTCGAAAATGCTGGGAGGCCCAAGATACCCTATGCGGCATTTCGACCCTTCCTAGAGAGCGAGACAGGGATTGATGAATATTTGGCGGACTTCGAAAGGCAATGTGTCCTGCACCAGATTCCCAACAGAGAGTGGCCCACGATATTGTCTGGGAAACTATCCGGGCGAGCCCTGGAAGCCTTTCGTACTCTGGGTGCTGAGGAAGTGACACAGTATGAGCTAGTTAAGGAGACACTGTTGCGACGGTACGCTGTAACTCCGGACACGTATCGCCGACAGTTTCGGGGCACGGAAAAGAAGCCTAACGATACCCATATGGAATGGGCGCACCGAATGCGGAGAGCGGCAAATCACTGGCTGAGCGGAAGTAAAGCGGTGACTGGGGAGGAAATTTTACAATTGTTTCTCTTAGAACATTTTTATAATGGCATGGAACAGCAAGGGAAGGAATGGCTGCGAGACAGGCGGCCTTCTACCTTAGAAGAAGCAGCCAAATTGGCCGATGAACATTATGACTCCCGTCTTCACAAACCCATGAACTACCGAGCTCCAGCACGGGTCGAACCCAGAGAGGTTTACCGTGCACCCCCTCATGCTGAATTCCGAGCCCCGGTGCCCACAGGGCCCGTCCGACACTCAGGACCACCCAATAACAGCTCTGAGCATCCCAGACCGACTTGCCACCGATGCAAGCAACCAGGGCATTTCATGGCTAGCTGCCCCCTTAATACGCACCAGACACCCAGGAATTACAATTACCCCTCTGGGTCCTATCGTCCGGCCCGGGCCCTCTGTGTTAACCAAGAGGCCCCTATGGAGGGATATGTGGGGCCGCTTCACGAGGCAGACCCTGTATATGCTGCCTCAGATAACCGCCAGCACCATCGGCAGAGGGTATGGCTCGAGGGGCGATCTACCGAGGGATTGCGAGACACAGGGGCTACTATCACGCTGGTACAGAGTCATTTGGTGCCAGAGCACAAGCGATCCGGACAGACTGTGGCCGTTAGAGTGGCGGGGGGGATGTGTACAAAATTCCAACAGCTAAAGTGCATCTTGATTGGGGAGCGGGAAAGGGGGCTGTGAACGTGGGCCTAATGGATAATTTACCTGCCAAAGTACTACTGGACAACGATTTGGGCCCCATGACGTCTGCCTATGCTCCAGTATGCAACAACGAGGCGGACCCAGTGACTACACGGGCCCAAGCCCGGACGGAGCGAGAGCTCTCACCAGTGCGGGAGACACAGGTAAGACCTACCCCGACCTTGCCTGACAGGTTAGGCCCCATACCCTGGGACACCCCAGATGCTTTCGAGGCAGAGTCTAAGACTGACCCGACCTTACAAAAGTACCGGGAACGAGCAGAGACCGGAGGGGGCGGGGCAGATAACGAAACATTCTTATGGGAAAAAGGGAAACTATACCGCTGGACAGAGAAAAGGGGACAGCGTAGGCGACAGCTGGTAGTGCCCCACAAATACCGTCAAGAAATCCTCAAAATAGGCCACGACATCCCCTTAGCAGGCCACCTAGCCGTTACCCGTACCCTACACCGCATTACTCACACGTTCTTTTGGCCAGGGGTGCACGCTGACGTTAGAACTTACTGTAACACCTGCGATGTGTGTCAACGAGTAGGAAGGCGAGGCGATCACCCTAAAGCCCAGCTAGTAAATATGCCCATTGTAGAGGAACCCTTCAGCCGGGTTGCTATTGACCTAGTGGGACCACTGGCTACCCCTAGTCCCTCCGGTAAGCGATACATTCTTACCGTAGTGGACTACGCTACCAGGTACCCAGAGGCTGTCGCCCTATCCAACATACAAGCGGATACGGTAGCGAATGCACTAGTACAGGTGTTCTCCCGGGTAGGATTTCCAAAAGAAATCCTATCCGACCGAGGCACCCAATTTACGGCTGAATTGACCCAACAACTCTGGCAGGTTTGCAAAATTAAGTCCCTCCTGAGCTCCCCACAGGTATAGTGGCGCAGGTTCAGATAGGGGACCGACTTAGCCCCACTGAAAGGGAGCAGCTCAACCAACTCCTCCAGTCCAAACACCTCACCTTCTCCCCGAAGCCAGGGTACACTACTTTAACCACCCACCAGGTAGATACTCCGGGACAAGCTCCCTTGCGCCAGGCTCCGTACCGAATCCCCGAAGCAGTTAGGACAGGAATGAAGAAGGAGATCGATGAGATGCTCCAGCTCAGGGTAATTGAGCCCTCCGATAGTCCCTGGGCCTCCCCAGTTGTCTTGGTGCCCAAGAAAGATGGGACCACCCGGTTCTGCGTAGACTATCGGAGGCTCAATGAAAATACCGTGACGGACGCTTACCCTATGCCCAGGGTAGACGAGCTACTCGATCGTATAGCCAGGGGAAATTACCTGACCACTATTGACCTCTGCAAAGGTTACTGGCAGATTCCCCTGGCCCCGGAGGCTATCCCCAAGTCGGCATTCGTCACCCCATTCGGCTTATATCAGTTTAGGGTAATGCCGTTTGGGATGAAGAATGCCCCAGCTACATTCCAGCGCTTGGTGGATAGGCTCCTGGATGGCTTCCAGAGTTTTGCTTGCGCCTACCTGGACGACATAGCGATCCACAGTGAGTCCTGGGAGGACCACTTAGCTCATGTGGGAATGGTTCTGGATCAGATCCGGGCTGCTGGCCTGACTCTGAAGCCAGAAAAATGCCACTTTGGGATGGCCGAGGTACAGTACCTGGGTCACCGGGTGGGGTGTGGAAAGCAGCGACCAGAGCCGGCCAAAATAGAAGCTGTCGCCAATTGGCCCACCCCCATCACTAAGACTCAGGTCCTAGCCTTCCTGGGCACGGCAGGGTACTATAGACGGTTCGTACCAGACTACAGCACACTTGCCAAACCCCTGACTGACTTGACCAAGAAGAACTTACCTCGACAGGTCCTGTGGTCTCCCCACTGTGAAACGGCTTTCCAGGCTCTCAAAAATGCTCTAATTAACGCTCCTGTCTTGGCGGCCCCAGCCCTTAACAAACGTTTTATCGTCCCTACAGATGCTTCCATGTTCGGGCTGGGAGCCGTCCTCAGCCAAGTAGGCGAAGATGGAGGGGAGCATCCAGTTGCCTACATCAGCCGGAAGCTCCTGCCCCGCGAAGTCAGCTATGCAGCGGTCGAAAATGAGTGTTTGGCTTTGGTGTGGGCATTAAAGAAATTGACTCCCTATTTATATGGTCAGGAGTTCACTCTGGTCACCGACCATAACCCGTTGGTGTGGCTGAACCGGGTCTCTGGAGATAACGGCAGGCTATTACGTTGGAGCTTATCGTTGCAACCCTTCAATTTCACCATTACTTACAGACCTGGGAAACAGAATGGCAACGCCGACGGGTTGTCCAGACAAACCGACCTCAGCCCCGCATAACCAGCGGTCTGGACAGCCTTAGTCTGCCCCGAAAAGGGGTCAGACCGTGTCTGCCAGAGTGTTCCACAGAAAGGGAGCACTGTTACAGAAGCATTAGTTATTTTGTTGTGAAGAGCTTATTTCCCAGCAGCAATGCCTGAACCAGCAAGCCAGCGCCTAAGAAGGGCTCCAAGAAAACCGTAACAAGTATCATTTCATAAAGAGTTAACTCTTTTTTTTCAGCTTTTAGAAACTATTGCCTAAATACACGTTTGCTGGCCTCAGCTCTAAGTTTAGTGATAACAAATCCCATTGTCTAATCACCTCTGGAGCCAGACTGCTAATTGATAAGATGAACTTGTAAACTTGTTATCTTAAGTACTGTAATCCTATTGTGGCCTGTCAAAGGACAGTGCTCTCTATCTAAATGTGTGATGGGGGATTTTGTGCTTCCCCCCCTCTCCCCCTGGGAGTGCCCTGTGTGCATGTAACCTTAATAAAAAGCAGGCTGGGCATCCCAGTCCTGAGTTCTTGTTTGACCCTCAATCGCAGCGTTGACTCGTTTTTGTGGGCAGAAGGGTATCCTAGCTGTACTGCAGCTAAGGGAGATTATTCTATATTTGCGAGACTCATATAGAATACTATGGAAAGCAGCTTCTTCCCTCTTTAGCAATAGGGATCCAGGCTACTAAGCGGTCCATCTCTCAGCGAGACTAAGGGTAACCGTAACAACGTAATTACTGAAAACAGTGGGCCCTTATATTGTTGCACTGTTATGTTTATGCAGCACTTATTCAAAACCATTTAGCTAGATTTATAAAGGGCATGTAATTCTATTATACCATGTGTATAAGATGTTCAGCATTAATGGCGATTCACTTATACATATTTATGATATTCAATGCATAGCGGTGTCATACTACGTTTACATTATCATGCCATTTTTGCATTTAGACTGTATGAGAGATATAGATTTAATAATTTAGTCCGATATTTATGTCCTTGTATGGTTTAATGCATGGTGCTATTGTAGCACAGTCTCACTACCAGTGATGTATATTCTTTCATGAATAACATGGTTGAGCATTGTATTTATGTTCATTATCATGGAGAATTCCTTATCATAATTGGTGGTTATATTTCAAGGATTAAATATAATCAAACATAATGTTTAAAACTATGCACACTAAATATATTGCATGTTTTAATTCCTCAATAGACAGTGTGTATTACAGAATGTCTATTGGTTATTTGAAGTTCAACATATATTCCGTATATCATTTAAAATATGGGCCAGACAAATATATGACAATGATTAGATTCTTAACACTTATACTTTTGTTTTTATACATATATATATTTATCACTGGTCTGCCAGCTATAATCTCAACACAAAGTTATTACACTCTGTCAATTCCATCAATTTATGTAGGTTTAGTGTAAAAAGGCACTGTATTGTATCATTTCATTTAGCCCATTTGGTCTCATGCTCTGTAACCAAAAGATCCATTTGGATTCGGCCTTTAAGAGGGTATTCTCCATATTCCCTCCTCTGATGCCCAAGGTCAGTTTTTGTAGAACCCAACATTTCAATTCTGGTTTACTGTCATGGCAGTCCAAAAAATGTCTTGCAAATGATGTAAGTTTTTTATCTTTCTCAAGATCTTTTTTAGCATTTTTTATGTTTCCTAGGTGTTCACCTAGTCTTCTCCTGAGTTCTCTAGTTGACATTCCAACATATTTTTTGTTACAGCTGCATTCCAAGCAGTATATTACATTATGCGTTCTGTAGTTAAACAGGCCATTGATTCTTTTCATACCATCTGGAAAGATGGACATCTCTTTAACATTTTTCATATAGATACAGAATTTGCATGCGCCGCATGGATATGTACCTGTTAATCTATCCTTTCTCATGCTAGGTTTTTTTGCAAAGTGACTCCTCATGACTTTGTCTCTGATCGTTGGTGCCCTTTTCCAACTGATGGCAATCTTATTTCCCACATTTTTAGCTAGGTCTCCATCAGTTTGCAAAATGTGGGCATGCTTATTCAGTATCATAGTTATTTCTTTGTGGGCTGTATTGTATGTGCCCACAAAACGAATTCTTGTGTCTTTATTTTGTTTTTGTTTAGGGAATAGTAACTCGTTCCTGTCCAGGTGGAGTGCTTTATGATATGCCCTTTTGAGAATGCTGTTTGGATATCCTCTGCTTTTCAATCTTATTTTTAGTTCTTTAGATTCTTTTTTAAAAGTGTCAATTTCTGAACAATTCCTCCGTATTCTTAAAAATTCACCATATGGAATTGCTTTTTTGGTAGCAGGATGATCTGCACTGTCAAAAGATAATATAGAGTTTGTAGCCGTTTCTTTTCTGTGTATACCTGATTGTACACATCCAAACATATCCCTTGAGATTGTTAAATCCAGAAAGGTTACTGCTGTGTTGCTAATTTCAAACGTTAGTTTAAGGTTTAGATCATTGCAGTTGAGTTCATGAATGAACTGTTTGAATCTCAATTCCTCCCCTTTCCATATGATGAATACATCGTCTATGTACCTGAGCCACATCAGTATGTTGTCTGTGTATTGTTCCATCTTTTCTCCAAATACATGTTCCCGCTCCCTTTTTCACAATGTGGTAACACTCAAACGTTCACATAACCCCATTAGAGGTCGGAGAATTTATTTGTATGATAATATTTGCAACGGGCCAAGTTAAATGCAAAAGACTTACATGGCACATCATCACAAATACAATTGATGGAAATGGTACTCATACTTTCAAGTATTAACATATAGCTAAAGATATTGTATTCACCTGATTTCAACAGGACAGTGTGATACAAACTGATCACTGTATCACATTTGAGAGGAGCTTTTTGTGTACCGAGTACTACTCGGACACAATTTTAAGATTGTTTGTCTGTTCTTATATTCATTAGTGGAATTTTCCACTCTCTTTTTTAAATGATTATTGATATAAAAGTTAAGTTTTAATAAACACACGACACACCACACAATCAATATAGCATTGGTTTTTGCCCCGCCAAGTGTGCCCAATATGCTTCACTTTCTCTATCCCTCTTCTCAGTAACAATATGTAAAATGCACCTCAGGTGTTATCTATGAGCAGCTCATATAAACATCTCTCTGTCTGTGTTCATATTTACAACATTTGATTAAGCAATCATATCATCCTTAAAAATAGGAGACATAGGGGCCTATTTACCAAGCTCCGTATGGAGCTTGAAGGCCCGTGTTTCTGGCAAGCCTTCAGGCTCGCCAGAAACACCAGTTATGAAGCAGCTGTCTAAAGACCGCTGCTCCATAACCTGTCCGCCTGCTCTGAGGAGGCGGACAGATATAGCGGGAAATCAACCCGATCGAATACGATCGGGTTCATTGACCCCCCTGCTAGCGGCCAATTGGCTGCAAATCTGGAGGGGGCAGCATTGCACCAGCAGTTCAGAAGAGCTGCTGGTGCAATGCTGAATGTGGAGAGCGTATTGCTCTGCGCATTCAGCGATGTCTGTCGTACATGATCCGCTGATCAGATCATGTCGGACAGAGGGTTGATAAATCGGCCCCATAGTATATTAGGTACTTAGAAGCGTAACATATTAAAAGTGTAAGAAAATATCCACTTAATCAGGCAACTTTTTTTTTATTTACTGGCAGGTAAGTCTTTGTAAACATACTTCAATATGTTTAAAGTGAATGTAAAGTTTGACGAATGTGTGCCCGGTTTTTACAAAATCCTATTAAAAACAGGGGCACTTTCATTCATCAAACTTTACATTTCACTCGTTTTGTTAAAATACTTACCTTTTATTCTTGAAAGCCGCTCCAGCGCTTTCCCCGTCCATCGCAAGCCTCTTTACACGTCAGCAATGATGAATCCGGTTTCCTCCAATTACAGTTTCCCCCCAGAGCAAACATTGCCTGAGGCCAAGCCTTGGAGGAAGCCGGATTCATCATTTTTGACATATGAAGAGACTTGCAATGGGCGAGGGAAGCGCTGGAGCGGCTTTCAAGAATAAAAGGTAAGTATTTTAACAAAACAAGTGAAATGTACATTTTGATGAATGAAAGTGCCCCTGTTTTTAAAAGGATTTTTAAAAACCTGCACAAATTCGTCAAACTTTACATTCACTTTAAGTTAGAGACTTTAAGATGAATTCACATGTTAAGTGTATGAGAGGCTGTGTTTGACAGTTACTCGGTTTGCAAGCACATTGCGACTTAGAAGTACAATCTGTGAAAATTCTTTATATACATCAAGATGTTTAGTTACAACATTGTTTTATTGGACAGTATTGTTTATTGGGACTTTTCTTTTGTCTGTGATATATTGTCTACATCCTAATCTCTTCTAATATAAAACTCATACCCAATGTGCTAGTATTTCAACTACGAATACATAACTTTTCCATTTTAGTTTGCTTTTACTAGACAACAATCAATGTTTAATCTAAAAGTAAAATGATCAAAATGTGTATTAATCCCTACATACTGCAGTGTGCGTTGTCCTAACTGTTGCCACTACTTGCAGTACTTAATCCTTAACCAGTATACTTTTAATTATTATTTTTTATAGACTATAGTTCTGAAAAAAAGCATTTTTTTAGCCCAGCACTTTAGCAACTCCTACTCCAGTAAATGATGATATAACACATTTTGTTGTTGTTTCCATGCTATGGTTGGAAAACATTGTTTTGGAGTTATGTCAGTTAGTAAATAGCATTTTTGGCATAATTTTTCTGCAACGCCAAAAACTTTTGCTCTAATAATTAGATCTTATAATGTTTTAAACCCATCTTAAACTATTACAATTCCGGGGGAAACTTCCGGGCAGCGGCCATGACAGGTCACATACTTTTCAGCTCCTGCAATTTCTAGCCCAAACCTGCATATAATCCCTCTTTTCATCATCTCATATTCTATATATTTTGGATTGAGGATGTGCAGCTAAGCCAGCTCTTTCATATTATTATCTTACCTTTGGGCTAGAAATAATACCCTGCCTACCAGAACGATTCAGAGGTTGCGGCCTAACATCTCACTTACCCCTAGCCTTACCACTAGCTTGCCTCTGTCGTTAGTATGCAGTTTTCCTCCGCAAGATACTGCACAAACTTTTGATAATCAGACACAGACTACACTTGAATAAATAGAGCTTTCTTTATTTCTATCTAGCAGTAGCTAATAAATTCTCAAAATGGAGATCCCTTTATGTTTTTGGGAGGACCTGCACAACTTGCTTGCTGCTCATCATGCCGCCTTAGAGGACAAGCTCTGCATAGCATTTGGGAACAACGACCATTGTCCTCCTTGTGATCTCACCCAAGCTGAACCTTTTAATGTGAGGGGTGGAGGTGGTGACGCTTTGGGGCCCCGGTGTCAGCATTCTGCCCTTAACTTCTCAACAGGAGTTGGGAAGTCTAGCGAGAAAGGACTACAGGCTCAACATGACCCAGAAGTTGCGGTGATCTGCTCTACTGCTTTACCTTCAGACCATCCTACAGCAACTACAGGGCTCCAAGCAGAAGGACCACTGAGCCGAGAAGGAAAACAGCGCACACATAATAGTCCTTAACGCAGTTTTTAGGTTGTGCAAATCTGGAAATGCTTGTAACTTACCCCTCCACGTCCATAATTAACTCCTATGGGCTTATGTGTTGTCCAGTTTGGCCTGTGCTGGTTTGGACGCGGATGCAGGTTCCTTTTCTCATTGCCTGGGACCCAGGAGGATGGCCTTCGTGGTGACCGGGAGGTAATATGACAGCTGGCTATTACATCAACGTGAACTATTAACTGGTGCAAGAGACCGCATATGCTATATATTGGTGCATCCTACTATTTCTTGCTTCAAGACAGTGATAATTTTGAAGTTAGGTAGCACCTTAAGCTGGGACATAATGCCATTTGTACACGATTTGATGCTTGTCCACAACCAAGGTTCTAAGCCCATAATATACGTTAGAGACTCTTGGAATTGTATACGAGTCGGATCTCAACAGTTATTGCCCCGAACGCATTATATAGAGACCTCTGTCAACTTGCTTTTTACTGTACTAAGTTCTTAATATGTTTGTTTTGCGTTTGTATTAGGCTCTGTTAAGTTAGTGAAAGTGATTTATTGCGTGATTGCAGTGGGTTGAATTGAACTTTGGTACATGCTATAATAGTAATCTCCCATGTGGCTGTGTGGATTATTTCTACATGCTAGGCTCTGTAAAATGTATTGTACCACTCTATCTCTATGTAGCACTGCAGAACCTGACATGTGAAACAAAAGAGTAGTTCTAGTAACTTAGTATAAGTATTCTCTGTCTCCACCCTCCTGCATTGATTCCCCAGTTCCTTGCTACAAATACCACACGCACTAGCTACATCCCTTTATTCTCAGATTTTGCTCAGCTCAAAATTCAATAAACTATATGAATAGCACTTCTGATGTTATAGGCTCTTTTAGGTTGTACAACATATCCTCCCTCATTTAGATTTTGCTTCGGATGCAGGCTGGTCCTGCTCGAATGGCACTGACCAGAATTATACAGCATTTGCACTCCTTATATTATACAAGATAGTACACTATTTTTCCTGGGACGGCCTGAATTGTAGCTAGACTTTATATATTTTTGGCCTTACCAAATTATGAGAGGTTCAGAATCTGACTCTGTAATATACCTAGCTGGGCATGTACCTTGTAACCTGCAATCAGTCCAATTGTATTTTTTAGTAAGTTAGAATAACCTATCTTAGGTCTTAAAGGACCAGTCAACACATTAGATTTGCATAATCAACAAATGCAAGATAACAAGACAATGCAATAGCACTTAGTCTTAACTATAAATGAGTAGTAGATTTTTTTATAACAAATTTTAAAGTTATGTCTATTTCCACTCCCCTTGTACCATGTGATAGCAATCAGCCAATCACAAATGCATATACGTATAGTCTGTGAATTCTTGCACATGCTCAGTAGGATCTGGTGACTCAAAAATTGTAAATATAAAAGACTGTGCACATTTTTTTTAATGGAAGTAAATTGGAAAGTTGTTTAAAATTACATGCTGTATCTGAATCATGAAAATTCAATTTAACCTGAGTGTCCCTTTAATGTAAATGGAAACATGTCACATCTCAGACAGTATAACAGTAAAATCAAGTCAGCCACATATTTTACCTGAATAACCCCTTTAGGAATTTCAGCCTCTTAGGGCAATACTGTATCATCCTGGACCTCCCCTCCCTTTCCTTTATATGATATTAGGGATCTCCTAGACAGCAGTTAAGGGCTTTGCTAACATGCTTTTTACTCCTACCAATTTTTTGTTGGATAGTAAGTACTTCTAACATATTTTCTGTGTCTTCTGTTTAATTATCAGTTATAGCGTTATAAAAATTTTTGGCCTCCTAGCTTGACCCATAGGGCTTTGATCATCATCGGCATGTATATATTATGACATAGCACAACATATTGGATTTATCAACTTCACAAGTTAGATATTGTTTGCTACTCTTATGCTTCTAGTATGTATTATGTACAATGCAATTTGTAATAAGTATTCTAAGAAAACAATTGTGTAAAACTTTATTATTCTGTTTTGTTTGCCAAAACCATACCTCAATAAAAAAAAAAAAAAAAAAAAAACTTAAAAAAAAATAAAAAAATATTACAATTCCTAGATGTAATTAATGTTACAGATACGGAGAATGGCAATGAAGATGAAAGTGAAACTGGTAGGTTGGTGAGCTGTACCTGGAGGTATTTTGAAATGATTTTCCACCTCATCAAAGCAAACATTTACATTTAATTGAGGAATTAATTTGGCATTAAATTAAATGTTTGTATTTATATATATTAAAAAAAAAATCATGTCTGCCGCACATCGATAAATACCGACAGCATATGCTATCGCCATTTATCATTGCACCAGCAGTTCTTGTGAAATGCTTGTGCAATGCTGCCCCCTGCAGATTCACGGCCGCTAGCAGGCGGACAAGTTATGGACTTTAGTCTTTAGACCGCTGCTTCATAACTTCTGTTTCCGGCGAGCCTGAAGGCTCGTGTGGAAACAGGGGCATTAAGCTCCATTCTGAGCTTAATAATTTGACCACCAGGTCTGAACATTAGAAGGTGAATGTTTGAGGTTCTCAATGTTCTGCATTGACCTGGGTTCTCAGACTGTCATGAGACTAATTTTCCCCTCAGATTGCTGGGAATAGGAAAGAGAGGTGCAGAGGAGTACCATAATTCTCATTTGGGAATTTGTCACTAGCCTGTCACAGGTATCGCTTGGATATTATCCTGCAGCCTCTTTCTGTTGGTCTCATCAAGATATCTCCTATCACAGATCCTGGGTTAGTTTGGTATAACCTGGATGGGATCTTCTACTTGAAGCAGGACTCCTGTAGCTGGGTAAGCATTGTAGAGAGGGTATTTTCAGGTATGTTACATCTGCACTCACATAGCCCACAGACTATTAGTAGTAACATATAGGTGTACATCATAGCAAGGGGACTGATTATGTGACAGCACACAGTGTTCTTATAGACATTACTCTTTTGGTGGACAGGTATGCAGCTCACATTACTTTTTGTGTGTGAGAATGTTTCACTTCTAACAGGGGAAACTGAGCTTGCATCACTTGCAAGGCTCAGTGTGTCTTTTTTGCATTACTTATTATGCGAAAATACACAGTTTATTAATTGTGTGTATTGTTTTTGCTGGGTTCTCTGGTCACACTGTTTTCATTCACTGTTTGTCGAATGTGTATGCAATGTGGGGATTAGATACGCGCAGGACATGCTGAGCACTCCATGTGTGCTAATTATTTATTTCCATGCATCTTTAGCAATCTCGCCCTTTTCCTCTTCCTTCTTCTTTTCTCAGAGGAGGCCATCTCAGCTCTTGCTGCATAGTTTTTAGCTGTTTCAGAGGATCTCACATAAGTAGGTGGCAAGTACTTCAGCACACCAGGAGCTTTTATTTTAATAGTATATATATTGCACAAAGGTATTTTATATTTAGATTGTGGTACTGTGTAATATATATTGAGCAGACCTGAGCCTACCAGCTTTGCAGTAAGGTATTTTCATTCACTGTGGCTATACCCAGAGAGAGCGTTGCACTCTTACTTATTATTCCCTATTTTGTTATACTGCAGTTCACTTGAACTGTTTAACTTCATCGTATTGTTATCTTTGCATGTTAACCCTTTTAAAGGGATTTTGTTTTATAACTGCATCTTCTGCATTGCTTTTTGCAATTGTGTGTTTTCACTAATTATGAAGCAAGCTGGAGTTGTCCGCTTTACATCTCTATTGTCTCATCCCTTAGAGGGAATATCATCAGACCATCTACCTTCCCAAATAAAGTGTGTTATGCGTATTTGTTCTGGTTTGCCCTCCAGCCTAATTATGTTTTTTGCTAAGACATCATCGCCAACGCTAAACAGTTTTTTTCCCTATTCCTCAAGGGCATTGTCCTCTTCCTTTGAATATTTATGAGGGTAGCCATATGGACTTTTTACCTGGATTCAAAGAATATCTCTGTTCAACTAGTGGTGTTAGTGACCATGAAGCCTTCAAGTAAGTACAAATGCCTTTATTCTGGGACTAAGATTGCTACAGAGTTCAGTCTGCCTACATTTTCTCATAAGATTAAAAAACGACTTTGGAAGATTTTGAGAATTCAGAGTCTAATGAATCTGAACTTTCTTCAGAAGGTTAAATCTTTTCTGAGGACCAGGATTTTATATCAGAACAGGACGTGGAATCTACTTCCTCAATCTTTAAGACATAGCATTTACATTCTCTATTGCATGACATATTACTAACTTTAGGTGTCTAGGAACCAGTTTCCTCAGAGGGACAGATAGTTAAGTGTGCAGAAGTTTTACCAGTTCCTGAAGCTATTTCTTGAGGGGGTTTCTAATAAATGGAATAAGCCAGGCATTCCTTTTGTTCCCATCTGTTTCTAGTGTCTTCTTCTAAGAATGAACTTTAGAAAACTATTCCTAAGTTAGACAGAACAATGTCCATTCTTTCTAAAAGAGCAACTATTCCATTAGATGATAACATTTCTTTTTAAGGATTCCATGGACAGAAAGTTAGAAGTTTAATATAGGAAGGCTTTTCTGTAGATGGTGTCCTTATTCAAGCCAATGGTTAGTGTGACGTGGGGCTGGTGTGTTTATACTTTGAATTGTGTGATATAGTGAGCGCTGGGAAGCTTAAAAGGACTGTGAAGTATGGATATGTTAAAAATGGAATGTATTTATTACAGTTAATATACAATGAAAATACAATATAATACATACAAATTAAAAGCTTCTAAAATTCTTCCTAAAATCTCTATGGATCCATGAGATATAAGTCTTAAGGATATAGTGTTACCTATATCTGTGGTGTTGGAACAAATATTACGTTAGCTCCGACAACAGTCTAAGACCATAGTATTATGGTCTATAAAGGGCAGTTTAAGCACAGATATTTACAAACAGCAGATGTGATGTAAATGGCCAAAACTGGCGTAGTACAATGTCAATAATACAGATGTCAACAATACAGATGCAGTATAAAAGTATAAGTGATAGAAATACAATATAAATAAAAGTGTAGGAGAAATCCAATTGTGTAAAAATGGAAATAAAATTTGTTGAAAAAATGAAGAAATTTATGTCTCTCAAATAGTTTCTTAAAAAATGTCTCTTTGGAAAATCACAGTGTTCCAAAAAATATATATATATCAGAGTGTTCCACAAAAATTGCAAAAGTGTTCCACAAAAATTGTAAAAAATTAATCCACAAATAAATATCAAAGTGTTCAAAAAATATGGTGGGTAAGTGCGTTCAAAGAAATTCTAGATGATTAAATTCCAAAATAAACTCCAATAGCTGTGGTAGACGTGAAGGAGATTATAAGAATGCAGAATATAAAAAATATATAAAAAATGTAGAATATAAAAATGCAAAAAAAAAGTACAATAATGTGGCGGGTAGGTCCAAAGTCCTCCTCCTAATCTGTGGGTGAAATAAAGTGCAATAGTGTAATAACGTCTAGATGTGGTATAATAAAATCAGAAATTTGCTCACCAGTATGTCGACGCGTTTCGGCCCTCCTAGGCCTTTCTCAAGACAATACTGGTCTGTATGTCTCTGGGAGCTTTATACACTTTTTTTTTTTTGCCACGCAGGCACTATCAAGATTACCGAAGCCCTCTCCTGTTTGATTCTTGCAATCAGACGAAGTAGGAGAGGAAAAGGAGGAAACACATAAGCCAGGTTGAACGACCAAGGTACTGCTAGAGCATCTATCAGTACTGCTTGAAGATCCCTTGATCTGGACCCGTAACAAGGAAGTTTGGCATTCTGACGAGATGCCATCAGATCCAATTCCGGTGTGCCCCATTGATGAATCAATGCCGCAAATCCCTTTGCCGCTACCATTAACCCAATGACCTCCATACACTGCGCCACTGATGGCCGAGGAATGGAATGAAGTGCTCGGCAAGTAGTTAAGATCTTTGACTTTCTGACCTCCGTCAGAAAAATTTTCATGTCTACCGAGTCTATCAGAGTTCCTAGGAATGGAACTCTTGTCAGTGGAACTAGTGAACTCTTTTGTATGTTCACCTTCCAGCCGTGAGTTCTTAGAAAAGCCAACACGATGTCCGTGTGAGATTTGGCTAGAAGGTAAGTTGACGCCTGAATCAAAATATTGTCCAGATAGGGTGCCACTGCTATGCCCCGTGGCCTTAGAACCGCCAGAAGGGAACCTAGCACCTTTGTGAAGATTCTGGGAGCTGTGGCCAACCCGAAAGGGAGGGCCACAAACTGGTAATGTTTGTCCAGGAAGACGAACCTGAGGAACTGGTGGTGATCTTTGTGGATCAGAATGTGAAGATACGCATCCTTCAAATCCACGGTGGTCATATATTGACCCTCCTGGATCATTGGTAAAATTGTTCGTATGGTCTCCATCTTGAACGATGGGACTCTGAGAAATTTGTTTAGACTTTTGAGATCTAAAATCAGTCTGAAGGTTCCCTCTTTTTTGGGAACCACGAACAGATTTGAGTAAAACCCCTGCCCCTGTTTTAATTTTGGAACTGGGCAGATTACACCCATGGTATATAGGTCTTCTACACAGCGTAAGAACGCCTCTCTTTTTGTCTGGTCTACAGACAAACGTGAAAGATGAAATCTCCCTCTTGGGAGAGAATCCTTGAATTCTAGTCGATACCCCTGGGTCACGATTTCTAATGCCCAGGGATCCTGAACGTCTCTTGCCCAAGCCTGAGCGAAGAGAGAAAGTCTGCCCCCTACTAGATCCGGTCCCAGATCGGGGGCTGCCCCTTCATGCTGTCTTGGTAGCAGCAGCGGGCTTCTTGGCCTGTTTACCTTTATTCCAGGTCTGGTTAGGGCTCCAGACTGACTTGGATTGTGCAAAGTTCCCCTCCTGCTTGGTGGCGGAGGAGGAAGTAGAGGGACCACCTTTAAAGTTTCGAAAGGAACAAAAATTATTCTGTTTGGTCCTCATTTTACCCGTCTTGTCCTGAGGAACCGCATGACCTTTACCTCCAGTAATGTCGGAAATGATCTCCTTTAGTTCAGGCCTGAATAGTCTCTTACCCTTAAAAGGAATAGCTAAAAGCTTGGATTTAGATAACACATCAGCAGACCAAGACTTAAGCCATAACACTCTACGCGCTAAAATGGCAAAGCCATTTGGAAAGCGGCATCTGTAATAAAAGAATTAGCTAGCTTGAGAGCCTTAATTCTATCCAAAATATCATCTAATGGGGTCTGAACCTTAAGAGACTCCTCTAGAGCCTTAAACCAAAAAGCTGCTGCAGTAGTTACTGGAACAATGCACGCTATAGGTTGTAGAAGAAAACCCTGATCAATAAACAATTTCTTTAGAAGATCCTCTAATTTTTTTAATCCATAGGATTTTATGAAAGCACAACAGTCCTCAATTGGTATAGTTGTACGCTTAGCCAGGGTAGAAATAGCTCCCTCCACCTTAGGGACTGTCTGCCACGAATCCCGAATGGTGTCAGATATGGGAAACATTTTCTTAAAAGTAGGAGGGGGAGAGAACGGAATACCTGGTCTATCCCATTCCTTATTAACAATGTCCGAAATTCTTCTAGGGACTGGAAAAACATTAGTGTAAGTAGGGACCTCTAGATATTTATCCATTTTACACAATTTCTCTGGCGAGATGACAATAGGGTCACAATCATCCAGAGTCGCTAAAACAAAAAAAACAAGCGAAGGTGTTCAAGCTTAAACTTAAAGGCCGTCATATCTGAGTCTGTTTGAGGGAACATCTTTCCTGAATCAGAAAGCTCTCCCTCAGACAGCAATCCCCCCACCCTCAAATCAGAACACTGTGAGGGTACATTGGAGATGGCCAATAAAGCATCAGAGGGCTCTGCATTTACTCTAATACCTGACCTGCTGTGCTTACCCTGTAAACCTGGCAGTTTAGATAATACCTCTGTAAGGGTAGTAGACATAACTGCAGCCATATCTTGCAGGGTGAAAGAATTAGACGCGCTAGAAGTACTAGGCGTCGCTTGAGCGGGCATTAAAGGTTGTGACACTTGGGGAGAATTAGATGGCATAACCTGATTCTCTTCTGACTGAGAATCATCCTGAGACATACTTTTATCACCTAAAATATGTTCTTTGCAATGTAAGGCCCTTTCAGTACATGAGGGACACATTTTAAGTGGGGGTTCCACAATGGCTTCTAAACACATAGAACATTGGCTTTCCTCAATGTCAGACATGTTAAAACAGGCTAGTAATGACCACAAACAGGCTTGAAAACACTTTATTTAGTGAAAAAAATAACAATCTGAAAAACGGTACTGTGCCTTTAAGAGAAAAAAAAGCGTACAATTTTTCCAAAACTGCTCTAAAATTATATAATTATCCCAATTTTAGTATATATGTGACCTATCTTGCCAGCTAAGATTGCACCACAAGAAAAGTATGCTTAACCCTTAATGGACAAAAACGTTGCTCAAAAAAAGTTATGAAATTAACCAACCAACCCCCTGCACCTCGCCACAGCTCTGCTGTGGCGCCTACCTGCCCTCAGGGGTCTGTAAAATCACTCTAACACTTTGATTAGGCCAAATCTTTCCTTTGAGGCCCACCGGAGCGGAAGCTTGCTGCTTGCGGAATGGGGAATTCAACTGTGCATCTGAGGCGCAAAATTAGGCCCCGCCCATCTACCTCGATGTCTCACTGCCTTGTAAAAAACGCTATAAAGTGGTCTAGAACCTAGCCATGTGGGTTTCCATATACCCAGGTCTTAAAGAAAGCCATGTGAACCCTCCAGTGCCATCAAAAATAAACACGTTTGCTTTACACAAAAAAACGTTAATTGTCTTTCAAACATAAAATCGTTTTGCCCAACAAACATTATGCCATCAGTGTCAAACCATTTTTTCAGCCCAAAACATACAGGTCCCAGTAATACCCTTCTATTTCACATGTAGGATTACTGCTTACCCCTTCCCTTATGGGAATACTGTCAGCCAGTTCTGAAATAACACAGTCTCCCCAGAAAAAAATGACTGAACATACCTCAATGCTTGTAGCATGAAAAACGTTCCTCACACTGAAGTTTCTTAAGTACTCCTCAGCCATTCAGTGGGAACTACTCTGGATCTTAGTGACAACTGCTAAGATCATCAGTCTCCAGGCAGAAATCTTCATCCATCTGCTGCCTGGGAAAAAATAGCACTCACCGATACCATTTAAAATAAAAAAGTCTTGCTTGAAGAAAATAAAAACTATCAGTTTATCACCTCTTTCACTTTACCCCTTCCTATTACTCAGTATAGGCAAAGAGAATGACTGGGGGTGGAGTCAAGGGAGGAGCAATATAGACAGATCTGCTGTGGTGCTCTTTGCCACTTCCTGTTAGCAGGAGGATAATATCCCACAAGTAAGGATGAATCCGTAGACTCGTCGTATCTAGTAGAATAAATAATTTGTTTGTGTGTAGGTGTGTCCCAGTAATGCATGTCTGACCTTACAATGCAGGAAATAATTTGTTTGTGTGTAGTATGTAGGTGTGTCCTAGTAATGCATCTCTGACCTTATAATGCAGGAAATAATTTGTTTGTGTGTAGTGTGTAGATGTGTCCCAGTAATGCATGTCTGACCTTATAATGCAGGAAATAATTTGTTTGTGTGTAGTGTGTAGGTGTGTCCCAGTAATGCATGTCTGACCTTACAATGCAGGAAATAATTTGTTTGTGTGTAGTGTGTAGGTGTGTCCCAGTAATGCATGTCTGACCTTATAATGCAGGAAATAATTTGTTTGTGTGTAGTGTGTAGGTGTGTCCCAGTAATGCATGTCTGACCTTACAATGCAGGAAATAATTTGTTTGTGTGTAGTGTGTAGGTGTGTCCCAGTAATGCATGTCTGACCTTATAATGCAGGAAATAATTTGTTTGTGTGTAGTGTGTAGGTGTGTCCCAGTAATACATGCCTGTCCTTATAATGCAGCAAATTGTTTTGTTTGTGTGTAGTTAACACATGTGTCCTGATAAAACTGTTATGTCCTCATAAACAAGTATTTTGTAAAACACAAGATGTTCCCGTAAACAGGTAATATGTCAGGTGGTCATATTAAGAGTTCTATCAGTGATAACTAAAATTTGAAGTGCTATTTTTAAAGTCTTAATGGAAAGTATGTTTTTTTTCTTTCACATTTACTTATAAGATAAAGGAAAAGGTAGGTCCCCATAAACCATGAAAATTACTGGTTTGAAAAAATTGTCCTCTTAAACCATAAAAACCAGTATGTGTGTGTATGTATGTGTGTGTATAAATAAATGTGTATGTATGTGTGTATAAATAAATGTGTATGTATGTGTGTGTATAAATAAATGTGTATGTATGTGTGTGTATAAATAAATGTGTATGTATGTGTGTGTATAAATAAATGTGTATGTATGTGTGTGTATAAATAAATGTGTATGTATGTGTGTGTATAAATAAATGTGTATGTATGTGTGTGTATAAATAAATGTGTATGTATGTGTGTGTATAAATAAATGTGTATGTGTGTGTGTATAAATAAATGTGTATGTATGTGTGTGTGTATAAATAAATGTGTATGTATGTGTGTGTATAAATAAATGTGTATGTATGTGTGTGTATAAATAAATGTGTATGTATGTGTGTGTATAAATAAATGTGTATGTATGTGTGTGTATAAATAAATGTGTATGTATGTGTGTGTATAAATAAATGTGTATGTATGTGTGTGTATAAATAAATGTGTATGTATGTGTGTGTGTATAAATAAATGTGTATGTATGTGTGTGTATAAATAAATGTGTATGTATGTGTGTGTGTATAAATAAATGTGTATGTATATGTGTGTGTATAAATAAATGTGTATGTATGTGTGTGTATAAATAAATGTGTATGTATGTGTGTGTATAAATAAATGTGTATGTATGTGTGTGTATAAATAAATGTGTATGTATTTGTGTGTATAAATAAATGTGTATGTATGTGTGTGTATAAATAAATGTGTATGTATGTGTGTGTGTATAAATAAATGTGTATGTATGTGTGTGTGTATAAATAAATGTGTATGTATTTGTGTGTATAAATAAATGTGTATGTATGTGTGTGTATAAATAAATGTGTATGTATGTGTGTGTATAAATAAATGTGTATGTATGTGTGTGTGTATAAATAAATGTGTATGTATGTGTGTGTGTATAAATAAATGTGTATGTATGTGTGTGTATAAATAAATGTGTATGTATGTGTGTGTATAAATAAATGTGTATGTATGTGTGTGTATAAATAAATTTGTATGTATTTGTGTGTATAAATAAATGTGTATGTATGTGTGTGTATAAATAAATGTGTATGTATGTGTGTATAAATAAATGTGTATGTATGTGTGTGTATAAATAAATGTGTATGTATGTGTGTGTATAAATAAATGTGTATGTATGTATGTGTGTGTATAAATAAATGTGTATGTATTTGTGTGTATAAATAAATGTGTATGTATGTGTGTGTATAAATAAATGTGTATGTATGTGTGTATAAATAAATGTGTATGTATGTGTGTGTATAAATAAATGTGTATGTATGTGTTTATAAATAAATGTGTATGTATGTGTGTGTATAAATAAATGTGTATGTATGTGTGTGTATAAATAAATGTGTATGTATGTGTGTGTATAAATAAATGTGTATGTATGTGTGTGTATAAATAAATGTGTATGTATGTGTGTGTATAAATAAATGTGTATGTATGTGTGTTTATAAATAAATGTGTATGTATGTGTGTGTATAAATAAATGTGTATGTATGTGTGTATAAATAAATGTGTATGTATGTGTGTGTATAAATAAATGTGTATGTATGTGTGTGTATAAATAAATGTGTATGTATGTATGTGTGTGTATAAATAAATGTGTATGTATTTGTGTGTATAAATAAATGTGTATGT
This sequence comes from Bombina bombina, assembly GCF_027579735.1. Taxonomy (NCBI): domain Eukaryota; kingdom Metazoa; phylum Chordata; class Amphibia; order Anura; family Bombinatoridae; genus Bombina; species Bombina bombina. The sequence continues at coordinate 241,922,365 of NC_069507.1, forward strand.
ATGTGTGTGTATAAATAAATGTGTATGTATGTGTGTATAAATAAATGTGTATGTATGTGTGTGTATAAATAAATGTGTATGTATGTGTTTATAAATAAATGTGTATGTATGTGTGTGTATAAATAAATGTGTATGTATGTGTGTGTATAAATAAATGTGTATGTATGTGTGTGTATAAATAAATGTGTATGTATGTATGTGTGTGTATAAATAAATGTGTATGTATGTATGTGTGTGTATAAATAAATGTGTATGTATGTATGTGTGTGTATAAATAAATGTGTATGTATGTATGTGTGTGTATAAATAAATGTGTATGTATGTGTGTGTATAAATAAATGTGTATGTATGTGTGTGTATAAATAAATGTGTATGTATGTGTGTGTATAAATAAATGTGTATGTATGTGTGTGTATAAATAAATGTGTATGTATGTGTGTATAAATAAATGTGTATGTATGTGTGTGTATAAATAAATGTGTATGTATGTGTGTGTATAAATAAATGTGTATGTATGTGTGTGTATAAATAAATGTGTATGTATGTGTGTGTATAAATAAATGTGTATGTATGTGTGTATAAATAAATGTGTATGTATGTGTGTGTGTATAAATAAATGTGTATGTATGTGTGTGTATAAATAAATGTGTATGTATGTGTGTGTATAAATAAATGTGTATGTATGTGTGTGTATAAATAAATGTGTATGTATGTGTGTATAAATAAATGTGTATGTATGTGTGTGTATAAATAAATGTGTATGTATGTGTGTGTATAAATAAATGTGTATGTATGTGTGTATAAATAAATGTGTATGTATGTGTGTGTATAAATAAATGTGTATGTATTTGTGTGTATAAATAAATGTGTATGTATGTATGTATGTGTGTGTATAAATAAATGTGTATGTATGTGTGTATAAATAAATGTGTATGTATGTGTGTGTATAAATAAATGTGTATGTATGTGTGTGTATAAATAAATGTGTATGTATGTGTGTGTATAAATAAATGTGTATGTATGTGTGTATAAATAAATGTGTATGTATGTGTGTGTGTATAAATAAATGTGTATGTATGTGTGTGTATAAATAAATGTGTATGTATGTGTGTGTATAAATAAATGTGTATGTATGTGTGTGTATAAATAAATGTGTATGTATGTGTGTATAAATAAATGTGTATGTATGTGTGTGTATAAATAAATGTGTATGTATGTGTGTGTATAAATAAATGTGTATGTATGTGTGTGTATAAATAAATGTGTATGTATGTGTGTATAAATAAATGTGTATGTATGTGTGTGTATAAATAAATGTGTATGTATTTGTGTGTATAAATAAATGTGTATGTATGTATGTATGTGTGTGTATAAATAAATGTGTATGTATGTGTGTATAAATAAATGTGTGTGTATGTGTGTGTATTAATAAATGTGTATGTATGTGTGTGTATAAATAAATGTGTATGTATGTGTGTGTATAAATAAATGTGTATGTATGTGTGTGTATAAATAAATGTGTATGTATGTGTGTGTATAAATAAATGTGTATGTATTTGTGTGTATAAATAAATGTGTATGTATGTGTGTGTATAAATAAATGTGTATGTATGTGTGTGTATAAATAAATGTGTATGTATGTGTGTGTATAAATAAATGTGTATGTATGTGTGTATAAATAAATGTGTATGTATGTGTGTGTATAAATAAATGTGTATGTATTTGTGTGTATAAATAAATGTGTATGTATGTGTGTGTATAAATAAATGTGTATGTATGTGTGTGTATAAATAAATGTGTATGTATGTGTGTGTATAAATAAATGTGTATGTATGTGTGTGTATAAATAAATGTGTATGTATGTGTGTGTATAAATAAATGTGTATGTATGTGTGTGTATAAATAAATGTGTATGTATTTGTGTGTATAAATAAATGTGTATGTATGTGTGTGTATAAATAAATGTGTATGTATGTGTGTGTATAAATAAATGTGTATGTATGTGTGTGTATTAATAAATGTGTATGTATGTGTGTGTATAAATAAATGTATATGTATGTGTGTGTATAAATAAATGTGTATGTATGTGTGTATAAATAAATATGTATGTATGTGTGTGTATTAATAAATGTGTATGTATGTGTGTGTATAAATAAATGTGTATGTATGTGTGTGTATAAATAAATGTGTATGTATGTGTGTGTATAAATAAATGTGTATGTATGTGTGTGTATTAATAAATGTGTATGTATGTGTGTGTATAAATAAATGTATATGTATGTGTGTGTATAAATAAATGTGTATGTATGTGTGTATAAATAAATATGTATGTATGTGTGTGTATTAATAAATGTGTATGTATGTGTGTGTATAAATAAATGTGTATGTATGTGTGTGTATAAATAAATGTGTGTAAGATTTTTATATGTATAAAAATTGTATCACTGAAATTACAGAGAGGTTAGTGACTATTTAACACCAGGTATGATGTAATGCTGAGGTGGTCATTTAGGCATACTAAAGGCTAAGATCATATAGGGACATAAGGGAATGACGAGAGTTGCAAAGGCTTACAATAGTTCACAAAACCTTATTTAGAATATGGTCAGCAATCTTAATGGGTATTTAAGTTGTATGAGAGGTAAAAGTATTCAGAGTGCCTCTCTAGAAGGGAAAACAACAGGTTACACTCTATGACCTAAGGCCTCCCACAGTTGAAGCAGACGGGGCAATATAATTGTATTTACTATTTCTCTGTTAAATTGTTTTTATGTGTTTAACCTTGTAAGCAATAATAAGTAATCTTGTTATTTATATTTCTTTAATAAATGTGTGATTCATTATTATGAAGGAAGTATTGTTGTCTGTTCTTGGAGGGTCAGATAGATATACAGGAGATTGTATAAAGGTTTTCGTTTCCACAAGGCTGATTATTGATATATATACAGGGAGTGCAGAATTATTAGGCAAGTTGTATTTTTGAGGATTCATTTTATTATTGAACAACAACCATGTTCTCAATTAACCCAAAAAACTCATTAATATCAAAGCTGAATATTTTTGGAAGTAGTTTTTAGTTTGTTTTTAGTTATAGCTATTTTAGGGGGATATCTGTGTGTGCAGGTGACTATTACTGTGCATAATTATTAGGCAACTTAACAAAAAACAAATATATACCCATTTCAATTATTTATTTTTACCAGTGAAACCAATATAACATCTCAACATTCACAAATATACATTTCTGACATTCAAAAACAAAACAAAAACAAATCAGTGACCAATATAGCCACCTTTCTTTGCAAGGACACTCAAAAGCCTGCCATCCATGGATTCTGTCAGTGTTTTGATCTGTTCACCATCAACATTGCGTGCAGCAGCAACCACAGCCTCCCAGACACTGTTCAGAGAGGTGTACTGTTTTCCCTCCTTGTAAATCTCACATTTGATGATGGACCACAGGTTCTCAATGGGGTTCAGATCAGGTGAACAAGGAGGCCATGTCATTAGATTTTCTTCTTTTATACCCTTTCTTGCCAGCCACGCTGTGGAGTACTTGGACGCGTGTGATGGAGCATTGTCCTGCATGAAAATCATGTTTTTCTTGAAGGATGCAGACTTCTTCCTGTACCACTGCTTGAAGAAGGTGTCTTCCAGAAACTGGCAGTAGGACTGGGAGTTGAGCTTGACTCCATCCTCAACCCGAAAAGGCCCCACAATCTCATCTTTGATGATACCAGCCCAAACCAGTACTCCACTTCCACCTTGCTGGCGTCTGAGTCGGACTGGAGCTCTCTGCCCTTTACCAATCCAGCCACGGGCCCATCCATCTGGCCCATCAAGATTCACTCTCATTTCATCAGTCCATAAAACCTTAGAAAAATCAGTCTTGAGACATTTCTTGGCCCAGTCTTGACGTTTCAGCTTGTGTGTCTTGTTCAGTGGTGGTCGTCTTTCAGCCTTTCTTACCTTGGCCATGTCTCTGAGTATTGCACACCTTGTGCTTTTGGGCACTCCAGTGATGTTGCAGCTCTGAAATATGGCCAAACTGGTGGCAAGTGGCATCTTGGCAGCTGCACGCTTGACTTTTCTCAGTTCATGGGCAGTTATTTTGCGCCTTGGTTTTTCCACACGCTTCTTGCGACCCTGTTGACTATTTTGAATGAAACGCTTGATTGTTCGATGATCACGCTTCAGAAGCTTTGCAATTTTAAGAGTGCTGCATCCCTCTGCAAGATATCTCACTATTTTTGACTTTTCTGAGCCTGTCAAGTCCTTCTTTTGACCCATTTTGCCAAAGGAAAGGAAGTTGCCTAATAATTATGCACACCTGATATAGGGTGTTGATGTCATTAGACCACACCCCTTCTCATTACAGAGATGCACATCACCTAATATGCTTAATTGGTAGTAGGCTTTCGAGTCTATACAGCTTGGAGTAAGACAACATGCTTGTTTGTATGTATGTTTGTATAAATATATGTGTTTGTATGTATGTATGTATAAATATATGTGTTTGTATGTATGTATGTATAAATATATGTGTTTGTATGTATGTATAAATATATGTGTTTGTATGTATGTATGTATAAATATATGTGTTTGTATGTATGTATGTATGTATAAATATATGTGTTTGTATGTATGTATGTATAAATATATGTGTTTATATGTATGTATGTATAAATACATGTGTTTGTATGTATGTATGTATAAATATATGTTTGTATGTATGTTTGTATAAATATATATGTTTGTATGTATGTATGTATAAATATATGTGTTTGTATGTATGTATGTATAAATATATGTGTTTGTATGTATGTTTGTATAAATATATGTGCATATATGTATGTATAAATATATGTGTTTGTATGTGGGTGTACAGGTGGCCCTCGTTTTACAACGGTTCAATTTACACCGTTTCAGAATAACAACCTTTTTATCCAGTCATGTGACTGCTATTGAAAAGCATTGAGAAGCAGTGCATTTATTAAAATAGCCAGTAGGTGGAGCTGTCCGCTTGTGTTGCAGCAAAGCCAAGCAAGCTGAAATTAATCAGTTTAACCAGACCTGCGTTATCAAGCAGATTTCAAAGGAACAAAATCTTCCCGTCTATAAATCAGTCCAGATTGGAATGCATAGAAAGAACTGTTTGCAGAAAAATGCAAGTGAAGTCTGTGTTGTGTGATTATTTTATTAGGTTTATAATGCTGTTTAGCAAATGTGTTTGTTCATTTAACTTAGTTTAATTATATATTCTGTTTGTGTGATTATTTTATTAGGTTTATAATGCTGTTTAGCATTTAAAGTCTTCATTTCAAAGCTTTAATAATAATGTATTAGGTGTTCGATTTACAACCATTCCTTCCGGAACCTAACCCCGGCGTAAACTGAGGGTTACCTATATACATATATGTTTATGTATGTGGGTGTATATATGAATTCAGCAAAACGTTGGTGGTACTGGTGCTGCAGTTCATGTAATATACTGAGTAGTGATGTCGCGAATAGTTCGCCGGCGAATAGTTTGCAGCGAACATAGCATGTTCGCGTTCGCCGCGGCGGGTGAACATATGCCATGTTCGGTCCGCCCCCTATTCGTCATCATTGAGTAAAACTTTGACCCTGTACCTAACAGTCAGCAGACACATTCCAGCCAATCAGGAGCAGACCCTCCCTCCCAGCATCCATTTTAGATTCATTTGGAAGCTGCATTCTTAGTGAGAGGAGGGACAGTGTAGCTGCTGCTGATTTAATAGGGAAATCGATAGCTAGGCCAGTGTATTCAGTGTCCACTATAGTCCTGAAGGACTCATCTGATCTCTGCTGTAAGGACAGCACCCCAAAAAGACCTTTTTAGGGCTAGAACATCAGTCTGTTTTTTTTTTTTTTCCCTGTGTAATCTAATTGCAGTTGCCTGCCTGCCAGCGTGTGTGTCAGGCTCACAGCGTATACTGTGCCCACTTGCCCAGTGCCACCACTCATATCTGGTGTAACAGTAGTGTACATTTAAAAAAACAACACTTTTTTGACTGTGAAATAATAGCAGTCAGTTTCCTCCAGTGTCACACCAGTGCAACTCATATCTGGTGTAACAGTAGTGTACATTAACCCCTTAATGACAACAGCACTTTTCCATTTTCTGTCCGTTTGGGACCAGGGCTATTTTTACATTTCTGCGGTGTTTGTGTTTAGCTGTAATTTTCCTCTTACTCGTTTACTGTACCCACACATATTATATACCATTTTTTCTCGCCATTAAATGGACTTTCTAAAAATACCATTATTTTCATCATATCCTATAATTTACTGTAAAAAAAATTATAAAATATGAGGAAAAAAAAACTTTGACCTCCAAAATTTGTTACTCATCTACAACCACCAAAAAACACCCATGCTAAATAGTTTCTAAATTTTGTCCTGAGTTTAGAAATACCCAATGTTTACATGTTCTTTGCTTTATTTGCAAGTTATAGGGCCATAAATACAAGTAGCACTTTGCTATTTCCAAACCATTTTTTTTCAAAATTAGCGCTAGTTACATTGGAACACTGATATCTGTCAGGAATCCCTGAATAGCCATTGACATGTATATTTTTTTTTAGAAGACATCCCAAAGTATTGATCTAGGCCCATTTTGGTATATTTCATGCCACCATTTAACCACCAAATGCGATCAAATAAAAAAATTGTTCACTTTTTCACAAATTTTTTCACAAACTTTAGGTTTCTCACTGAAATTATTTACAAATAGCTTGTGCAATTATGGCATAAATGGTTGTACATTTTTCTCTGGGATCCCCTTTGTTCAGAAATAGCAGACATATATGGCTTTGACGTTGCTTTTTGATAATTAGAAGGCCGCTAAATGCCACTGCGCACCACACGTTTATTATGTCCAGCAGTGAAGGGGTTAATTAGGGAGCATGTAGGGAGCTTTTTGGGGTAATTTTAGCTTTATTGTAGTGTAGTAGACAACCCAAAGTATTGATCTAGGCCCATCTTGGTATATTTCATGCCACCATTTCACCGCCAAATGTGATCAAATAAAAAAAAAACGTTACATTTTTCCAAATTTTAGGGTTCTCACTGAAATCATTTACAAACATTTTGTGTAATTATTGCACAAATGGTTGTAAATGCTTCTCTGGGATCCCCTTCTTTCAGAAATAGCAGACATATATGGCTTTGGCATTGCTTTTTGGTAATTAGAAGGCCGCTAAATGCCGCTGCGCACCACACGTGTATTATGCTCAGCAGTGCAGGGGTTAATTAGGGAGCTTGTAGGGAGCTTGTAGGGTTAATTTTAGCTTTAGTGTAGTGTAGTAGATAACCCCAAGTATTGATCTAGGCCCATTTTGGTATATTTCATGCCACTATTTCACCGCCAAATGCGATCAAATTAAAAAAAATAGTTAACTTTTTCACAAACTTTAGGTTTCTCATTGAAATTATTTACAAACAGCTTGTGCAATTATGGCACAAATGGTTGTAAATGCTTCTCTGGGATCCCCTTTGTTCAGAAATAGCAGACATATATGGCTTTGGTGTTGCTTTTTGGTAGTTAGAAGGACACTAAATGCAACTGCGCACAACACATGAATTATGCCCAGCAGTGAAGGGGTTAATTAGGTAGCTTGTAGGGAGTTTGCAGGGTTAATTTTAGCTTTAGTGTAGAGATCCGCTTCCCACCTGACACATCAGACCCCCTGATCCCTCCCAAATAGCTCTCTTCCCTCCCCCACCCCACAATTGTCCCCGCCATCTTAAGTACTGGCAGAAAGTCTGCCAGTACTAAAATAAAAGGTATCTTCTTTTTTATATATATATATTTTTAGCATATTTACATATGCTGTTGTGTAGGATCCCCCCTTAGCCCCCAACCTCCCTGATCCCCCCCAAAACAGCTTCCAAACCCTCCCCCTCTGCCTTATTGGAGGCCATATTGGGTACTGGCAGCTGTCTGCCAGTACCCAGTTTGCAAATAAAATGTTTTTTTTTTAAATTTTTATTTCATTTTTCTGTAGTGTAGCTTCCCCCCCAGGACCAATCCCCCACCCGCTCCCAGATCACTTAGATTTCCAAGTACTAAATACTTTGCACCCCTTTCTCCCACTTATAAAAACATTTTTTTCTGTAGTTTAGCGGTTCCCACCCGCTCCCTCCCCGTGCACGCGCCCGCCCGCCTCCTCCCGTGCACGCACATGTGCCCCCGGTGATCCCGCCCACGATCCCGCCCCCCTCTCTGACAAGGACCGCATCGATGTATGTATAAATATATGTGTATGTATGTATGTGTGTAGACATATACAGGGAGTGCAGAATTATTAGGCAAATTAGTATTTTGACCACATCATCCTCTTTATGCATGTTGTCTTACTCCAAGCTGTATAGGCTCGAAAGCCTACTACCAATTAAGCATATTAGGTGATGTGCATCTCTGTAATGAGAAGGGGTGTGGTCTAATGACATCAACACCCTATATCAGGTGTGCATAATTATTAGGCAACTTCCTTTCCTTTGGCAAAATGGGTCAAAAGAAGGACTTGACAGGCTCAGAAAAGTCAAAAATAGTGAGATATCTTGCAGAGGGATGCAGCACTCTTAAAATTGCAAAGCTTCTGAAGCGTGATCATCGAACAATCAAGCGTTTCATTCAAAATATTCAACAGGGTCGCAAGAAGCGTGTGGAAAAACCAAGGCGCAAAATAACTGCCCATGAACTGAGAAAAGTCAAGCGTGCAGCTGCTAAGATGCCACTTGCCACCAGTTTGGCCATATTTCAGAGCTGTAACATCACTGGAGTGCCCAAAAGCACAAGGTGTGCAAAACTCAGAGACATGGCCAAGGTAAGAAAGGCTGAAAGACGACCACCACTGAACAAGACACACAAGCTGAAACGTCAAGACTGGGCCAAGAAATATCTCAAGACTGATTTTTCTAAGGTTTTATGGACTGATGAAATGAGATTGAGTCTTGATGGGCCAGATGGATGGGCCCGTGGCTGGATTGGTAAAGAGCAGAGAGCTTCAGTCCGACTCAGACGCCAGCAAGGTGGAGGTGGAGTACTGGTTTGGGCTGGTATCATCAAAGATAAGCTTGTGGGGCCTTTTCGGGTTGAGGATGGAGTCAAGCTCAACTCCCAGTCCTACTGCCAGTTTCTGGAAGACACCTTCTTCAAGCAGTGGTACAGGAAGAAGTCTGCATCCTTCAAGAAAAACATGATTTTCATGCAGGGCAATGCTCCATCACACGCGTCCAAGTACTCCACAGCGTGGCTGGCAAGAAAGGGTATAAAAGAAGAAAATCTAATGACATGGCCTCCTTGTTCACCTGATCTGAACCCCATTGAGAACCTGTGGTCATTTACAAGGAGGGAAAACAGTACACCTCTCTGAACAGTGTCTGGGAGGCTGTGGTTGCTGCTGCACGCAATGTTTAATGGTGAACAGATCAAAACACTGACAGAATCCATGGATGGCAGGCTTTTGAGTGTCCTTGCAAAGAAAGGTGGCTATATTGGTCACTGATTTGTTTTTGTTTTGTTTTTGAATGTCAGAAATGTATATTTGTGAATGTTGAGATGTTATATTGGTTTCACTGGTAAAAATAAATAATTGAAATGGGTATATATTTGTTTTTTGTTAAGTTGCCTAATAATTATGCACAGTAATAGTCACCTGCACACACAGATATCCCCCTAAAATAGCTATAACTAAAAACAAACTAAAAACTACTTCCAAAACTATTCAGCTTTAATATTAATGAGTTTTTTGGGTTCAAAAATACAACTTGCCTAATAATTCTGCACTCCCTGTATATGTATGTTTGTATGAGAGTATAAATATATGTTTATATGTATGTTTTTGAATACATCGTTGTGTAGGAATGTATGTGTGAAGTTATTTATGTGCACGTTTCATTCAAATAGTAAAGCACAGAACTAAATTAAGAATTAGACTACTAGAAAAGATATTTGTGCTCCATCGGCTTAATGCTTGAGCATTATTTAATATGAATTTTACTGCACATCTATTATGTGAGGGAATATTGCACCTGCAGATGTTAATGCACACTAGACTATCGCTTGAGAGAGCTTTTGACTTTTAATATGAGTACAAAACTGGAAGCAGTATGAATTGTGAGTGATGTTAACACATATTGTAATATACGCATTTATGTTTTAGATATCTTATGCAAAAACAGATGTTTTTAATTCTGTTATTTGTGCATTTGTAATTTCAAAATGCCATTATTTTTGCACCTTTGTCTCTATGAGGCCGATTTATCATTGGTCTGTCCGACATGACCTGCTCAGTGGATCATGTCCGACAGACATCGATGAATGCCGACAGCATACACTGTAGGCATTTATCATTGCACAAGCAGTTCTTGTGAACTGCTTGTGCAATGCCACCCCTTCAGATTCACGGCCAATCAGCCGCTAGCAGGGGGTGTCAATCAACCCAATCGTATTTTATTGGGTTGATTGCTGTGCGCCGCTCAGAGCAGGCGGACCAGTTAAGAGCAGCGGTCTTAAGACTGCTGCTTCTTAACTGCTGTTTACGGCGAGCCTGAAGGCTCGTGCAGAAACAGGGGCATCAGGGGCCGTTCGGCCCTTGATAATTCAGCTCCTATCTATCTATCTATCTATCTATCTATCTATCTATCTATCTATCTATCATCTATCTCTTTCCAACAGCTATCTATGTATCTATCCCTATCTATTCATGAGATTCATTTTAGCTCCTTATTCATAATGTGAACATTTAATAGCTTACTATAATACATTTTAATATGATTTATGACAATGAAATTTAGAAACCAACTGTCAGTAAATTAAATGTTGTAATCACATGCATATTGCTGGGAGCTGTTTGCCTATTAATACACCCTGATGTTTTATTAACAAAGATGTTTTATTAATGGTGATGTATAGTGTCTTAAACCATATGCATACTAATGAATTAATCAGATTAACCTGCAACAGTGGTTCTATTAAAATGGAAGTGTCTGACAAATAATTCCATAAAGAGAATGGGTAAATGGATTTCATTTTTTCTGATACAGAATTCCAGTGATCCCATTATATTATGGTAAATAATCAAACATGATATCCAGAGGATTAATTGACCCCCTCATTCAAAAGGGATATTCATCTTTTTGTGTGAAGTCTCATGGGTTTATAAATTCATTTTTGGCTGAGAGACACATTTTCTGAGTTCTGTTACATTTATTAGTCTAAACCCTGAGACTGCCATTTTTCCACTGTTTTCCACTGTTAAGTGACCTCTCATTTGAAAGATTAGACTTTCCATCATGGGCTTATGGATTTATTTTTTTAACAGAGATCGATGAACAGTTTCAGAGCCCTGTAATATGTATTACTTTAAAAGACGCTAATTTTAACATTAAATTGTCATATTTCAGATACAACGTGCAATTAAAAAAAATTCTATCTTTCTTAAATCTGATCAAAATGTGCACAATCTTTTTATATACACGCTTTCTGAGGCACCAGTTCTTACTGAGCATGTGCAAAAATCCACAGTATATACGTATATGCATTTTGTGATTGGCTGATGGATGTCACATGAAATAGGGGTAGGGAAAATGGAATTGACTTTGACATTTTACATAAAAAGATCTGCTACTCAGTTGAGATTCAAAGTAGGTGCTATTGCATTGTATTTTTATTATGTATTTGTCATGTATTTAATGGACCTTTAAAATCTTATGTAACGTGTTCTAAACTTTTCATCTCAAAACAAAATGGTCAAGTGACTATGTGCTCCCTTTTTTCAAGCTGAGAAAGCAAATTTGGAGTTAAATTATCCAGGATTGATTCATCTTGGATGAGTGACAAGCTATGCTGTCATCCAGTTGCTTCCATGAGCGTAGAAGATGGGACTAAACAAGCACTTACTTCTGCAATGCTATATGTGGAGAGAGGATCAGACTTGCAAGTCCACAAACTCATGCAGACAGGTTCCCTAGCTGGGATATTTTTGTTCCATTCAGTTTGTTGAATTGGGGCGTATATAGCTGATGTGTTTAAAAAAATGTTATACAAATGGTGCCAGATCTCAAGTGGTGCACAAAAAATCTTTTTATTGTATTACAAGTTGAAAGTAAAAGGCTAGCACACGAGCAAAAGACTGATGCGACTATGCAAGATAATTTCACGACTTTGCATAACAGAACCACGCTAACTTCTCCCCATAGACTCCTGTTGCACGCTAAACTGACACTGCATTAAACAAACTGTGCTAAACCCAAAGTAAGTTAGGAATACTTTACATTAAAATAAATAAATAGAAAAAAATATTTCTGTGTGAGACATTGGAATTTCAAGTATTTCTATTCAAAACACATTACAAAGTAAAAACGTTGCAGCATACTCATTATTTATTTTGTTCCCTTTCACTAAATAATGTTTTTAACTTGGCTTTTCTACCTATCTCTCTATCTTGCTGAGGACTGTTAGAGACATATATAAAGCAGGCAAAGAACGAGAGTGTGCATTAAAAAGGCTGTGTGGAAACACTATTACATAGCTACTGTAACAATCCTATATTCCAAACAAACTTGCTTGCACATTCTCTTTTATTGTCAGTTTCTAATTGTTCTTAGCAGAAGAGATAGATAAACTGAAAACTTAGGTTCAAACATGGCAGTATCTATTACTTCATAGAAAGTAAAGTACTTTATAGAAACTAAACCTTTACACTTATATATTTAAACAAATAATAAAGGAGTTGATTCTAATTTTTACATTTTTTTTCAATGTTTTTATTTTCATTGTCAAAGTGATCACAATTTTTTCCAGGCCAAACACAAATGACATTGTTAACACACACCTGAGATTTGGGCCTCTAGTTATTAAGCTCCGTAATTTTCTTGCATTCGCTGGCCCAATACGCTCGCCTAAGCTCGCCTCACATCGCCGCCGCGGACCTGAATATGTTCGCAAAAGTTATCAAAAAAGCTGTCAAAAAGCCGTGCACCAAGTACGGGGCGATGAGCAGCAGACTGTGATAGCTAACACTCATCCGATCTCGCTGCTCTTCTGCTTTTTTACAGCTTTATTGATAAGCTGTCACTGAGCACCCACACTATACTATACTGTTCTACCCCCTATACAGCCGCCCCCGGAGCCCCCCGCAACTAAATAAAGTTATTAACCCCTAAACCGCCGCTCTTAGACCCCGCCACAACTATCATAAATGTATTAACCCCTAAACCGCTGCTCTCAGCTTAAAGGAATATTCATTCGTCGGGTAGTCGTCAGTTGAAGAGGATGGCTCCGCGTCGGCTCGTTGAAGATGACTTCGCTCCGCTCCGGATGGATGAAGATTGAAGACGCCGCCTGGATGAAGACTTCTATCGGATGAAAAAACCTCTTCAGTGCCCCTTGGATGAAGACTTCTATCGGATGGAAAACCTCTTCAGCGCCCCTTGGATGATGACTTTGGCGCGGCTGGGTGAACACGACTCAAGGTAGGGAGATCTTCAGGGGGTTAGTGTTAGGTTTATTTAAGGGGGGTTTAGGTGGGTTAGAGTAGGGGACAGCCAATAGAATGCAAGCTCAATCTGATTGGCTGATTGGAGGGTATTAATGTTGGGGGGTGGTATTGTGTTTTTTTTACAGGCAAAAGAGCTGATTACTTTGGGGCATGCCCCACAAAAAGCCCTTTTAAGGGCTGGTAATAGAGCTGTTAACTTTTTTAATTTAGATTTGGGTAGGGACATTTTTTTTATTTTGGGGGGCTTTGTTATTTTATTAGGGGGCTTAGAGTAGGTGTAATTCTTGTAATCTTTTTTTATTTTTTGTAATTTAGTGTTTTTTTTTAATTTAGTTTAGTTTATTTAATTGTAGGTAATTGTAGGTAATTTATTTAATTAATTTATTGCTAGTGTAGTGTTAGGTTTAATTGTAACTTAGGTTAGGATTTATTTTACAGGTAATTTTGTAATTATTTAAACTAGATAGCTATTAAATAGTTAATAACTATTAAATAGCTATTGTACCTAGTTAAAATAAATACAAAGTTGCCTGTAAAATAAATATAAATCCTAAAATAGCTACAATATAATTATTTGTTATATTGTAGCTATATTAGGGTTTATTTTACAAGTAAGTATTTAGCTTTAAATAGGAATACTTTAGTTAATAATATTTAATTTATTTCGTTAGATTAAAATTATATTTAACTTAGGGGGGTGTTAGGGTTAGGGTTAAACTTAGCTTTAGGGGTTAATACATTTATTAAAGTAGCGGCGAGATCCGGTCGGCAGATTAGGGGTTAATACTTGAAGTTAGGTGTCGGCGATGTTAGGGAGGGCAGATTAGGGGTTAATACAATTTATTATAGGGTTTGCGAGGCAGGAGTGCAGCGGTTTATGGGTTAATACATTATTTAGCGTAGCGGCGAGGTCCGGTCGGCAGATTAGGGGTTAGTAAGTGTAGGTAGGTAGCGGTGACGTTGGGGGGGGGGAGATTTGGGGTTGATAAATATTATGTAGGTGTCGGCGATGTTAGGGGCAGCAGATTAGAGGTTCATATGGATAATGTAGGTTGCGGCGGTGTACAGAGCGGCAGATTAGGGGTTAATTGTGTAATGCAGGTGTCAGCGATAGCGGGGGCGGCAGATTAGGGGTTAATAAGTGTAAGGTTAGGGGTGTTTAGACTCGGGGTTCATGTTAGGGTGTTAGGTGCAGACTTAGAATCTCTTTCCCCATTGGAAACAATGGGGCTGCGTTAAGAGCGGAACGCTGCTTTTTTGCAGGTGTTAGGTTTTTTCCAGCCCAAACTGCCCCATTGTTTCCTATGGGGGAATCGTGTACGAGCACGTTTTTCCAGCTAGCCGCTACTGTAAGCAAAGCTGGTATTGAGGGTTGAAGTGGCAGTAAATTCGGCTCAACGCTCCCTTTTTGGAGCCTAACGCAGCCCTTCAGAGAACTCTCAATACCAGCGTTGTTTAGAAGCAGTGCTAGAAAAAAAGACGCGTAGCTAACGCACCCCTTCGGCCGCAAAACTCTAAATCTAGGTGTTAGGGTTTATTTTACAGGTAAGTATTTAGTTTTAAATAGGAATAATTTATTTAATGATAGTGTAGTGTTAGGTGTAATTGTAACTTAGGTTAGTTTTTATTTTACAGGTAAATTTGTCTTTATTTTATTTAGGTAGCTATTAAATAGTTAATAACTATTTAATAACTATTGTACCTAGTTAAAATAAATAAAAAGTTACCTGTAAAATAAATATAAATCCCAAAATAGCTACAATGCAATTTTTAATTACATTGTAGCTATCTTAGGGTTTATTTTACAGGTAAGTATTTAGTTTTAAATAGGAATAATTTATTTAATGATAGTGTAGTGTTAGGTGTAATTGTAACTTAGGTTAGTTTTTATTTTACAGGTAAATGTGTCTTTATTTTATCTAGGTAGCTATTAAATAGTTAATAACTATTTAATAGCTATTGTGCCTAGTTAAAATAAATTTAAATTTGCCTGTAAAATAAAAATAAATCCTAAAATAGCTACAATATAATTATTAGTAATATTGTAGCTATCTTAAGGTTTATTTTATAGGTAAGTATTTAGTTTTAAATAGGAGTAATTTTTATTTAGATTTATTAAAATAATATTTAAGTTAGGGGGGGTGTTAGGGTTAGTGTTAGACTTAGGTTTAGGGGTTAATTAGTTTAATATAGATGGCGGCAGTATAGGGGGGCAGGATAGGGGTTAATACATTTATTATAGGTGGCGACAGTGTAGGGGGGGCAGATTAGGGGTTAATACGTTTAATATAGGTGGCGGCGGGGTCCGGGAGCAGCGGTTTAGGGGTTAAACAATTTATTTAGTTGCGGTGGAGTACGGGATCGGCAAGATAGGGGTCAATACATTTATTATAGTTGCGGCGGGGTCCGGGAGCGGCGGTTTAGGGGTTAATAAGTTTATAAGAGTGGCAGTGGGCTCCAGGAGTGGCGGTTTAGGGGTTAACATGTTTAATATAGGTGGCGATGGCGTAGGGGGGGCAGATTAGGGGTGTTTAGACTTGGGGTACATGTTAGGGTGTTAGATGCAGACATCTCCCATAGGAATCAATGGGATGTCGGGCAGCAGCGAACATGAACTTTCGCTATGGTCAGACTCCCATTGATTCCTATGGGATCCGCCACCTCCAGGGCGGCGGATAGAAAACCAGGTACTCTGGGCCGGAAAAGTGCAGAGCGTACCTGCTAGTCATTTAATAACTAGCAAATGTAGTCAGATTGTGCCGAACTTGCGTTCGGCACATCTGGAGTGACGTAAGAATCGATCTGTGTCGGACTGAGTCCGGCAGATCGTAGCTTACGTCACAAAATTCTACTTTTGCCGGTGTGTAGGGCTTGATAACTTAGGTGAATCAGCCTTGCCACAAATATGCTGCGGAATTCCAGCGTATTTGAGGTTGACGGCTTGATAACTAGAGGCCTTGGTCTCCATTTTCCTACAACGGCACTTGGAAGCTACAATAATAGATACCAATCACTGAAATACTAAATGGATTAAAGGGGTTATTGGAGTCTGTTTATACTGGACATGCTTGATCAATTATGTTTTTACAATTTTTAATATGCTATTTATATTTTTAATTTATTAAGAAAACCTCATGCTCTGTTTTGGGAAGATTTTCATTTAAATACAAGAAGTGCAGGATAATAATTTCCATAAGAAAGTGGCCATAATTTAACTAATCTTCTATACCGGGATTTTAACTGTTCTCATGCTGTAAATCATGAAACCACTGAGTGATGAGGTTTTAAAAAGTGTCCAAAGTTACAGAACTCACTGCACAGACAACATATTTGAAAACCCACTGCAGAGACAATGGTTTGCAAACCACATTCTGACTGTACAGAGAATCTCTCTTAATTGTCATATTTCTATAACTGTAAGAGGATCGAGGATTAAAAAACAATACTTAAAGGCAAATAATTAACCCCCAGTCACAACAACACAATAAATGAGAGATACCCTGGTTCTACAGATGACAATAATGTAGTTTAAAACTCTGAAAATGTGAGTCTGACATAAAACACAGATATTAAGTGCACAATTGAAATTTGTTTCATGTTGCAGTAAGAATTTGCATTTCCTCGCATTTCCTGCAAATCTCATTAGCTGTACAAGCAATCATGTACCTGTCCATTAAACACATAAACATATATAAATGTCTGTCCTGCCCACTGCAGAGGAACAATACAATAGTGTTGAATATAGGGTTAATATTTATTAAATGTCAAGCGGACATGATTTGCTATAGCAAATAATTTCCGCTCGACATCTCTAGATGCCAACAGTATACGCTGTCCGCATTTATCATTGCACAAGCATTTCTAGTGAAATGCTTGTGCAATTCTGCCCCTGCTCACTGGCGGCCAATCGGTCACTAGCAGGGGCTGTCAATCATCCTGATCGGATCGAATCGGGATGATTTCAACCTGCCACCTAAAAGGTAGCAGACAGGTTAAGAAGCAGCGGTCTTAAAAAATTGAGTCCAATATATTTATATACAGGTATGTATATATATATGTGTATATATATATATATATATATATATATATATATATATATATATATATATATATATATATATATATATATATATATATATATATATATATATATATATAATTATGTCTGTGACAGTTTCAGGGTGTATTGCACATGCACAAAAAACTAGAATAATTAAAATTGCCTTGAAATACTGTCAACCGTGTTAAAAAATCACAAGAGCTGCTGGTGCAATTCTGAATATGGAGAGTGTATTGCTCTTCGCATTCAGCGAGATCTGGTGGACCTGATCCGCACTTTCGGATCAGGTCCGCCAGACCTTTGATAAATATCTCCCCATGTGTTTTGAATTCAACGTGTCCATTTTGTTACTGAAATCAATACAAAACCTGTATTTGGAGTGTGATTGCAACTGCTTCGCATGCGTTGTTTGGGTGAATTTCCTGCTATCTGCTTGAATCCGATCTGAACTTTTTCCAATAGGGGAATGCTGTTACCACTTGGATCATGATCACTCAAAACTTGAAAAACATAGTTCAGGAGCTGAAATACTACTAATAAATGTGATCTAGTGGATTGTAATCAACTCAATAACGTTAAAATATAAAGCTAAATATTATCTTTGCTTTGAATACATTATTAGGTCTAGCACATATTTACTGTATAACCTTTAATGTACATTAAGTATCAGAACTTCCTATTGGTTTCATTTCAAATTTAAAATGTTTGTTCATGTATAAAATATTTTTCACATGTTTAACTGCTACTCATTCATATATATGATAAAAAATATTTTTGTGTGCAGTATTATGTCCCTTTAAGGTGTCAAAAGGTATTGCTAGACAATGACCAATACCAGAACTAAACTACACCCTTGATATGAGTGAAAAAACCTTAAGAAAACTTTAGTAATTATTTTTTATTATGCAAGAAAATTTGCATTGCTATCATACTTAAAGGGACAGTCAATTTGTTTTTGTTTTTATTGTTTAAAAAGATAGACGCCTTTGCTACCCATTCCCCAGCTTTGCACAACCAAAATTTTTATATTAATATACTTTATAACATATAAATCTCTAAATTTCTGATTGTTTCTAAGCCCCTGCAGGCCGCCTTTTATTAGCTTTTTACAGTTAGACAGTGCTATTTCATGTGTGCCATATAGTTAACACTGTGCTAAAAAGCACTGTCTGGCTAAACAATTTTTTTTTTATAAAATACAAGTTTGTAAATAACACTGAGATAAGGGGCAAAGACTTATATGCAAGGTATTGACAGAGGTAAAAAGAATATTAATATAACAGTGTTGGTTATGCAAAACTGGGGAATGGGTAATAAAAGGAGTATCTTTCTTATTTAAATAATAATATTTTTTCAAGTAGACTGTCCCTTTAAATTAAAAGCTAAACGTTAAAGGGATAGAATGAAAAAATTGAAATGTGCATGAATGTTTTTCTATTTTAATTAGAATGATTTGAATTATACTTCCATTAGCAAAGACATGTTTCTAGTTACTTATCACTGTTTCAGTGGCATATGCAAATATGCTATGTGTGGCTAGGGGATCAGGATTCAAACACCATGGGGCCTATCTATCAAGTTCCGTATAGAGCTTGAGGGCCTGTGTTTCTGGCGAGCCTTCAGCCTTCTAAAGACCGCTGCTCCATAACCTGTCCGCCTGCTCTGAGGAGGCGGACAGACATTGCCACAATTCAACCCGATCAAATACAATTGGATTGATTTACACCCCCTGTGCGAATCTGCAGGGGGTAGGGTTGCAGCAGCAGTTCACAAGAGCTGCTGGTGCAATGCTGAATGCGGAGAGCGAATTGCTCTCCGCATTCAGCGAGGTGTCTCGGAAATGATACGCAATGTCGGATCATGTCCAACAGGCCTTTCATAAATAGGCCCCCATGCCTGCTCAGAGAGCTAGCTTTGGTGTGCATTGCATCAGTGACAACTTAATTTGTATTGTTACAGTCACTGCTTATTCCCTCTATGGCCCAGCAGTAAAACAGTTAATAAGGTACCTTCCAGACTGCATTGTGTAGTGTTTGTAAACTGCAGTGTGTGGTTCCCTAATTAACTGTTAGTGAAACTCTAAGAAAATGTGCCCTGCCATAGAGGGAACACTGCTACTGATTCTCTAAGAATGTGTGATGTTTGAGTGCTATTGCACAGGAAAAAAAAATAACTTTTACTAGCAGCATTTTTCTAATAGGAATATATTGCAAACATGCATCTTTTTAAAATTTAAATGAATTCATGCACATTTCAATTTTTATCTGTCTAATCATTTAATGAATGGAATGGAAAGAAAACCAGACAGTTAACCCCCTAGTTGAATTGCAAATTGTTATTTTGCAACAGATTTCAGTTGTCTCTGTCAACCAAAGTGTTAAGTTCTAAATGTGAGCCCACGCACCTAGAGATGGAATCTTCTAAAGACCATGCAATTTAATAAGCTTTGCAAGAACAAATTACTCATGAGTGTAACTTTATCTGAAGTTTATTGCACATGTTAATTAACTGCACTAAATACGAGGTATGTCAGGAGAAAACAAGAAAGCTGGGCGAAAAAAAAAGACAACATTAAAAAGTTCATTAGTATCATTAACCTCTTGACTGCTAGGCTTATTAGCATTCTGCATATTTGTTTATCTTGTTAAGCTGCTGAATTTCTACTCCCAAGAGCTTAGAACCTGTTTAAGGCACTTGACCTGAGATCTTTTGTGCATACTCATATACTCATTTCACTGCATATTTCATATCATGTCTCTTCGTTTAGCATTAGTTTGCAGCACATTGGAAAGTTAAGCGTTAAGCTACAGGTTCCACCTAAATTTATTTCCACCTAATTAATTAAAATACTGCGTGATCACTCCTCCTTACTAAGCCATATAACCTATTTCCATATTCTCTTTTAATATATGCAAATTGATTTCAGAACTCAAAGGGCTGTAACTAGTCATTAGTCATTTCCATTTTCTGCTATAAGGTTCTCTAATTGGTCTGGAATGAAACAAAAAATAACCAAATTGTATTGTATTTTTTTTTTAAATATAATTTTGAACTTGCAATACAGACAATGGGGCCCATTTATCAAGCTCCGAACGGAGCTTGTGGGCCCGTGTTTCTGGCGAGTTTTCAGACTCGCCAGAAACACCAGTTATGAAGCAGCGGTCTAAAGACTGCTCTGATGAGGTGGACAGGAATCGCCGGAAATCAACCCGATTGAGTATGATCGGGTTGATTGACACCTCCCTGCTGGTGGCTGATTAGCCGTGAGTCAGCAGGGGGTGGCGTTGCACCAGTATCTCTTGTGAGCTGCTGGTGCAATGTTAAATGCGGAGAGCGTATTGCTCTCCGCATTCAGCGAGGACTTGCGGACCTGATCTGCACTGTCGGATCAGGTCCGCAAGACCTTTAATAAATGGGCCCCTATAAGTGTCTAATGAAGCAAAATGTTATTAATTCAATGACATCAATTGATTAAACTGTCAACAGTCTGTTCAGGTTTCCTCTGGCCCCGAAGTACATGAAGGAAACCTAATTCATGTTATCAAATTAACTTTCAGAGAAGAACCTCTTCTTTGGGTTCTGGCACAGATCTCCACACTTTATCCAGGAACGACTGATTGAGGCTATTTTTCATATGTGTTTCACTTTGTGCACATTTTTAAATTTAGCTGTGTGGCCCTAATTTTATGGAAAATGGATATAGTTATAGGCTGGCTATGTCAGGATTAGCAAACCAACCTTTTCATGGCCACCTGAATCCTGTTCTGTTCTCTTTATCGATTTAGCACCTTAAGTGTTCTCCCAAGAACATATAGAGAGTGGGATGCAGTGAATTTCACCAGGATATCCAGTATGCAATGGGAGGGCTATAAACTGTACATGGGGCAGTAGAACTATCACAGCCGAGAGGGGAACATTACCCTAAAAAATTCCATTAATTTATCGTCTAGAATGATCTGTAACTCAGAATCATCAGAGTGAGGGTCGACATTCCACTGTCCCACCATGACTCATACATCTTTTTCTTTTGCAAAAGAGCACTTGTGAAGTGTATTTTCTATTGGTGACAGTTGGATATAAATCTGAGGATAACTGGTTCAATTCTAACTTCTAATTGTAACTTATTCCCTTGTTATTTATTAAAATAAATCTAAAGTGTGTTGGGGTTCTATAGCAAATTGTCTGTTATATTTGAAGTAATCATAAAAAAATGAAGAAAATTAATTAAAGCAGAATATCAGCATGAAAACTATTGTATCAAAATTACTACAAGTTCCCTCTGGGAAAATTACCTCTTTTGACACAAAACAATTTATTTGAAATTACAGAAGAAATTTAGCGAGAAAGCTCAGCGTGGGTAAAGTCATTACAGTCGCATTTCAGTTTACGGTATACTGTATTTAGATTTTTTCTTAACATGTTATTTCTTTTTGTAGCATTCAAAACTTATATACAAAGTGTTAACATGAGATAGCAGGTTATTAATGTTACTGTTTAGACATTTTTGTATCTAAAACTTACACAAAGTTTATTTTTGCAATTAATAAATGAATTATACATAGTATTACAAATAAACAGAATAAAATGTATTTAATTTGAATATGAAATGGGCATTGTAATGAGCAATGATATGCTCTAATTTGTTATATCACATCATTTTGCATTACTGATGTGGAGATGGGTTAAACACATAGGTAAAGGACTGCTTGGTTGCAGCAAGCACTGCAGCTCCTTAGCAGAATGTGTTTGGCGGAAGTCAATCAGGAGCATAGATAAGTATTTACTGGAAGGGTAAAATAACTTTATTGTAAATAAATTTACTTCTCCCCAAATCAAAACAAGGGCCATAGTCAGAAAATGTCATGCACTAATACGTTACAGCACGTAATTTTAAGATTTCCAACCCTACACTACTGTGTGTTTAACCCCCACAAAGGAGTTAAACATGCAGTAGAAATACCGCTCAGGACCCACCAAGCATTGCAAGTCCTGACTCCTGAGCGGAAAACATAGCTGCCCATAAGCAGTGCTAACAAATGCAGGTGTGGGCACAGCACTTAATTATGAGCATACGAAGGTGGTTTACCAAACCCCAAATTCAGCAAATGAACAATGTCCTCCAGGTTTCAGCTAGTTCAACATCTGAGTCATGCGACTAGCACTGCTGATGAACAATGTCCTCCAGCTTCAAGCTAGTTCAACATCTGAGTCATGCGACTATCACTGCTGATGAACAATGTCCTCCAGGTCCCAGCTAGTTCAACATCTGAGTCATGTGACTAGCACTGCTGATGAACAAGGTCCTCCAGCTTCCAAGATTCTTTAATATAGACCTTTATTCAGCAAAACATGGGTTCAATACAGCAAACAGCAATGTTATGGGCTACAACTTGCCCTTACTCATGCATGTTGTAGCCTAAAATTTTGCGGTTTGCTGTATTGGACCCATGTTTTGTTCAATAAAGGTCTATATTAAAGAATCTTGGAATCTGGAGGACATTTTTCATCAGCAGTGTGTGATATCTGTTGAGGGTGATATGAGTGAACCACAACTGCAGACTCAAAAGGATATATGAAAAAATATGTAAGTAAACTTCTTTTAAGAATTATATTATAAATGTGCCTCTTAATCATGTATCAAATGTAATATGTAATGTAACAATGCGCTTGTGATCAGAAAGATACAGTGTAACAGTATTCTATTTACACTGTGTAATGATTAAGACAAATCTGATGTGTTAGTTTCTTAGCCTTCTTCTGTTTCAATAAGTTGGGACAATCCTTTACGGTGTGAGTAGAACTGACACAGTAGATCCATACATTTAGAGCCCTCCTTCTAATCTTCTCCTCTTGTGAGAGAGGACCACGGATGAAATTAATGTCCATGGGTTCATCCAAACTCTTTGGTGTGAGGGTAGGATGATATTGAACAATAGGTTTTTTTGGTGTGGTTGTCAGAGTTAGTTCTTTCAGATCTTTCATTGTGCCTTTCATGATATCGTCTATCGATGCTACTTGAGAGAGACATCAACTGATCATGGATATTTAGGAGTTTGGTTCTAAATAGTTCATCCTTAATGTAGTCTGACAAACCTAGTCTGAACTGGTTTCGCAAGGAGATTTTGTTCCATATGGTGTCCTTGGCGAATCTTTTAAAACCTATATAGTCCTCAACAGGCCTTTTAAGTTGTTTTAGTGATCTCATAGATAATTCCACAGTGAATTGCCTGTCAGGGTCTTCATATAGATATAGCAAGGACATCTACTTAAAAAATCTGTCTAAGGAACTTAATATAGGATCGTCAGACTCAAAAAAGGAATTAGCCCACTTTCTGGGTTCTCCTTGTAGTAAAGAAATAATGGTTAAAACTCTAATCTTTTCTTTGGGTAAGTATTTGGCTTGAGTATGAGCAATAGCGTACATGCATTTTTAAACTCTCGGTAGAGAGACCTATCCCCATTAAATTTGTCAAGTAGACCTATAATAGGTTCTGGAGACTGTGGCACAGGGGTTTTTTATCTTTCATTTATGTATCTTTTTAGTTGATCATTCCACCTGGAGATCTTTCACATGTTGAGACAGTACATCCACTTTTTGTGAGAGGTTGATAACATGTGCTGGGAGGTCTGCTGGGTTCATAGTGAGGCTTGGTATTGTGTGAAATCTGTTAAGAGTGATATGAGTGAACCAAAACTGAGTGAACCACAACTGCAGACTCAAAAGGATATGTGAAAAAATATGTAAGCAAACTGCTTTTAAGAATTATAAATGTGCCTCTTAATCTTGTATCAAATGTAATATGTAATGTAACAATGCGCTCGTGATCAGAAAGATACAGTGTAACGGTATTCTAATTACACTGTATCTAACAAGAGGAATTCTCCTATACCCTGTGCTGACAGACTCACACAATTACAGCTAATAGGGTTAGCGTAAGGGAGTATGGCAGCATAAGGGCTGAGGAAAGCTAGCTAACAGAAAAATAGATACCAAAATAAGACAAGCTTGTAAAAAAGGAAAAAAACTTAACTCCTTACTGCAGAAAGGAGAATGACAAATATGAGGAGAAGCGGAGGCAGGAGGGGATGTCACACAGCTGGCGTTGAAAGTTTCACAGCAACAAAAGATAAAATAGGCAATAAGTCAGCATAAAGGCTCAAAATGTTGCAGATGTTAAATGACCTTTAACCAAGAGTGAAGGAAGGTAAATCTGTACAGGAATAAACTCTGGACAGCTGTAGCAGGAACTTCAGATGATACGATGTCTGTATAAGAACACACAGGCTTGGAACACTCAGAATGAATACCAAGCAAAGAGGTGAGAAAGAGGCTAGCTTAAATAGGCAGGTTAGACAAACACATGAAGGCCTTAAAGGAACAGTACATAACAAGTTAGCAAGATATGTGGAAACATAACACAGTGCTAGTCGCATGACTCCAATTTTGAACTAGAGCTGCTGTTTGCATCTGTGGGGGTTTCCTCTTGGGACCAGCAGTCCTCTGCGAGGCTCAAGTGGTATGTCTACTGTGTGTTTCACCCCTTTGCAGGGGTTAAACACACAGGAGTTTGGGATCGATAGTATTAAAATTACATACACAAATGAATTAGAATGTCCAATCAAATTTGCAAAAATATATTATGGTTCTAGCTCTGCTTTTATTTTAACATTTCTGAAAAACTAATTTATATAAAAGAATATGGCTTGCTTGTTTCCATGGGGATAATGTCACATGCTTTGTAAAAGCTTCAGAATTATTCTGTGCACTGCTTTAGTCAGTTGTCATGTGACTCTGCCCCCTACCGTGAACGTGCATGAGTTCCTTCTGAAGAAGCTATGACCTGGATAGCCCCTTCCATATATGGAAATGCCTTGCTGCAAACAAAACTATGCCTGAATTAAAGTGGTTAATGGGGGTTAAAATATAAACTTTTTTGCAGGTAAGCTTTGGCTGCATTATATATTTAAAAACTTATGTTAGTTCATACTGTTTTAAGTTCATTTAAGAACAGCAATCACTTAAAAATATCTATGAATGTTAGAGAAATGAATATTAAATTGCTATTGAGCTGGTACCTAACCCAGAGTGAAGAGGTTATACTATTGGGCCAGTAACAATTACTAGAGACTGGTTATAAGCAAGATGGTACAATGAGACATATTTAGTGCTACTACCCAGTAGCTCATAACTATTGGGAGCAATTTACAAACCAAAAAAGATCTGAGCTGAAAGGAATTAATTGTAGAAAATGAAGTTTTCTTACCCTCCGCCTATCTTATAGATATCAGTAACTGATAAAATGCAAAGAGACAAACCATTTGTTTACAATGGAGTTTCTTGTGTTTTATTATTTTTCTTTTTTGTTTTGTTTCTCCTTTCTGTAATTTGTGTGTACACAGCCTGAAGATCATGTTATATGAAAAGCTTTCTATCATTTAATCAGTGTTTCTGAATAGGAGTCATTTGTGTATTCTTTTTTTTTTTTATTCTTAGTATTTAGAATTAAAGGGATGGTAAAGTTAAACTTAAAATTTCATGATTCAGATACAATTTTAAACAACTTATAATTTTCTTCTGTTATCAAATTTGCTTTGTTTTTTTGGTATCTTTTATTAAAGAGTAAAACTAGGTAGGCTCACAAGAGCTCAGGAGAGTGCACGTGTCTTTAGTAGTAGTAGTGCAGTGTTTTGCAACAATGTATAACAAAGCTACAAATAATATTGCAAAACACTGCACTATTACTACTAAAGTCACGTGCACTCTCCTGAGCTCTTATAAGCCTACCTAGTTTTACTCTTTAGTAAAAGATACCAAGAGAACAAATTTGATAGAAATAAACTGGAAAGTTGTTTAAAATTGCATGCTCTCCATTATGGTAAGATATTGTCTGGAAGGCACTGGTCATCCAATGAAACCTCACCGTTTGGCTCTTACACACAGTCTGGTTCTCCACTATGGTCTTTATAAGAAGATGATTATGTTTAAGCCCTACCAGGCTTCACAACATGACATGAGCCGCTTTCACTCAGAAGATTATATAGACTTCCTGCAGAAGGTTAGCCCCAATAACATGCAGGGCTTCACCAAGAGCCTCAATGCATTCAACGTTGGTGATAACTGCCCAGTTTTTCCTGGCCTGTTTGAATTCTGTTCTCATTATACTGGAGCCTCTCTCCAAGGAGCAACACAGCTAAATAGCAAGATCTGTGATATTGCAATTAACTGGGCTGGAGGACTGCACCATGCCAAAAAATTTGAGGCATCTGGATTTTGCTACGTTAACGACATTGTTATCTGCATTCTGGAACTACTCAAATATCATCCACGAGTTTTGTACGTAGATATTGATATACATCATGGAGATGGGGTACAGGAAGCATTCTATCTTACTGATCGAGTCATGACAGTGTCTTTTCACAAATATGGAAACTATTTTTTCCCTGGCACAGGTGACATGTATGAGGTTGGAGCTGAAAGTGGGAGATATTACTGTCTGAATGTTCCTTTGAGAGATGGAATAGATGATCAAAGTTACAGACACCTTTTCCAGCCGGTCATCAAACAAGTAATAGACTTTTACCAGCCAACCTGTATTGTTTTACAGTGTGGAGCAGACTCACTTGGCTGTGATCATCTGGGCTGCTTTAACTTGAGTATAAGAGGACATGGGGACTGTGTGCAATACGTGAAAAGTTTTAATTTTCCACTACTGGTCCTATGGGGAGGAGGATACACTGTGTGTAATGTAGCACGATGCTGGACTTATGAAACCTCATTACTGGTAGATGAGACGATCAGTGAAGAGCTCCCCTACAGTGAATACTTTGAGTACTTCGCACCAGATTTCACACTCCACCCAGATGTTAGCACCAGGATTGAAAACCAAAATACGAGACAGTATTTAGATCAAATCAGACAGACTATTTTTGAAAATTTGAAAATGCTGAACCATGCACCAAGTGTTCAGATCCCTGATGTTCCATCAGATCTTCTGAGTTATGAACGCACAGAAGAGCCAGATCCTGAAGAGAGAGGCTCAGAGGAAAACTACAGTAGGCCTGAAGCATCAAATGAGTTTTATGATGAAGATCATGACAATGACAAAGAGAGTGATGTTGAGATTTGAGTGAATGCACATAATTGGATTTTAAATATTTGCAATCATAGTAGACTGACGCATTGCTTTGCCATATTATGGCTCCTATTCATACCTGTGAAGAGTTTGGATCACAGTTGTTTGTTTAATGGATCCAAATTTTGTTATCCTGTGGAGTTTCATAAGACCATGTTATCAATGGAACAGGATCATGATTACCTCTTCTGTCACAATGTGAAAACTTGTATCGGAACCAGGAGGCTAAGAGGGGTTGTAATGCATCTGCTCCAGTTATGAGGTTCCCTAAAAACAGAAGTGTGCTTCGTCAAACATAACAAATACTGTACATACACCCTGTACAATGTTTTATGATACAGCAACTCCTTGGTGGAACATGCTGTATTTATTTTTGCTAACAAAACAAGTTCTATTGTTTTTATCTAAGATTTTATTTGTTCAGATAGTTTCATCAGAAGACTTACAGATCCAAGACTGATGACATATCTGCCCTGATATCATGTTGTTTGTTATAGTAAATAATTAGACATTCTATTTTATTATTTATTTTTTTATGATTTTTTCTTCATAAACACTTACTTGCATTGGATATGGGAAAAGACTGATTTAAATGGGGAATTTTTGCATCAAACAAAGTTAAATAGTTTGGTCAGTTTTGTTTTTTACATAATTTTTATTTTTTACAGCCTTCTGATGTTTTCAGTGTTAAAATGTGAGTGACTGCACACACATTCTGGCATATTTACTAGGCACCAATTATGATTTGTTTGACCCTGCTTTCTGCACTTCATAATATTAACTCTTAAAGGGACATTAAACACTAAATAACTGCTAGATAGAATGAAGCATCTAAAGAAAAGATACGTCTGAGAATATTATGTAGATGGATATTTTTTTTAATTTAGTTAGTTGTTTAAATATTGACTTAATAACTTTAAAGTTTCAGTGTCTTTTAAAGCAATGGGTGCTGCCATGTTGTTACTTAGGTTTCATTCTCTGCTGAGGCCAAATAACATAATTTATGTAAGAACTTACCTGATAAATTCATTTCTTTCATATTAGCAAGAGTCCATGAGCTAGTGACGTATGGGATATACATTCCTACCAGGAGGGGCAAAGTTTCCCAAACCTCAAAATGCCTATAAATACACCCCTCACCACACCCACAATTCAGTTTAACGAATAGCCAAGAAGTGGGGTGATAAAAAAGTGCGAAAGCATATAAAATAAGGAATTGGAATAATTGTGCTTTATACAAAATCATAACCACCACAAAAAAAGGACGGGCCTCATGGACTCTTGCTAATATGAAAGAAATGAATTTATCAGGTAAGTTCTTACATAAATTATGTTTTCTTTCATGTAATTAGCAAGAGTCCATGAGCTAGTGACGTATGGGATAATGATTACCCAAGATGTGGATCTTTCCACACAAGAGTCACTAGAGAGGGAGGGATAAAATAAAGACAGCCAATTCCTGCTGAAAATAATCCACACCCAAAATAAAGTTTAATGAAAAACATAAGCAGAAGATTCAAACTGAAACCGCTGCCTGAAGTACTTTTCTACCAAAAACTGCTTCAGAAGAAGAAAATACATCAAAATGGTAGAATTTAGTAAAAGTATGCAAAGAGGACCAAGTTGCTGCTTTGCAAATCTGATCAACCGAAGCTTCATTCCTAAACGCCCAGGAAGTAGAAACTGACCTAGTAGAATGAGCTGTAATCCTCTGAGGCGGGGTTTTACCCGACTCAACATAGGCAAGATGAATTAAAGATTTCAACCAAGATGCCAAAGAAATGGCAGAAGCTTTCTGGCCTTTTCTAGAACCGGAAAAGATAACAAATAGACTAGAAGTCTTTCGGAAAGATTTAGTAGCTTCAACATAATATTTCAAAGCTCTAACAACATCCAAAGAATGCAACGATTTCTCCTTAGAATTCTTAGGATTAGGACATAATGAAGGAACCACAATTTCTCTACTAATGTTGTTGGAATTCACAACTTTAGGTAAAAATTCAAAAGAAGTTCGCAACACCGCCTTATCCTGATGAAAAATCAGAAAAGGAGACTCACAAGAAAGAGCAGATAATTCAGAAACTCTTCTGGCAGAAGAGATGGCCAAAAGGAACAAAACTTTCCAAGAAAGTAATTTAATGTCCAATGAATGCATAGGTTCAAATGGAGGAGCTTGAAGAGCCCCCAGAACCAAATTCAAACTCCAAGGAGGAGAAATTGACTTAATGACAGGCTTTATACGAACCAAAGCTTGTACAAAACAATGAATATCAGGAAGAATAGCAATCTTTCTGTGAAAAAGAACAGAAAGAGCAGAGATTTGTCCTTTCAAGGAACTTGCGGACAAACCCTTATCTAAACCATCCTGAAGAAACTGTAATATTCTCGGTATTCTAAAAGAATGCCAAGAAAAATGATGAGAAAGACACCAAGAAATATAAGTCTTCCAGACTCTATAATATATCTCTCTAGATACAGATTTACGAGCCTGTAACATAGTATTAATCACAGAGTCAGAGAAACCTCTTTGACCAAGAATCAAGCGTTCAATCTCCATACCTTTAAATTTAAGGATTTCAGATCCTGATGGAAAAAAAGGACCTTGAGACAGAAGGTCTGGTCTTAACGGAAGAGTCCACGGTTGGCAAGAGGCCATCCGGACAAGATCCGTATACCAAAACCTGTGAGGCCATGCCGGAGCTACCAGCAGAACAAACGAGCATTCCTTCAGAATCTTGGAGATTACTCTTGGAAGAAGAACTAGAGGCGGAAAGATATAGGCAGGATGATACTTCCAAGGAAGTGATAATGCATCCACTGCCTCCGCCTGAGGATCCCGGGATCTGGACAGATACCTGGGAAGTTTCTTGTTTAGATGAGACGCCATCAGATCTATTTCTGGAAGTTCCCACATTTGAACAATCTGAAGAAATACCTCTGGGTGAAGAGACCATTCGCCCGGATGCAACGTTTGGCGACTGAGATAATCCGCTTCCCAATTGTCTATACCTGGGATATGAACCGCAGAGATTAGACAGGAGCTGGATTCCGCCCAAACCAAAATTCAAGATACTTCTTTCATAGCCAGAGGACTGTGAGTCCCTCCTTGATGATTGATGTATGCCACAGTTGTGACATTGTCTGTCTGAAAACAAATGAACGATTCTCTCTTCAGAAGAGGCCAAAACTGAAGAGCTCTGAAAATTGCACGGAGTTCCAAAATATTGATCGGTAATCTCACCTCCTGAGATTCCCAAACTCCTTGTGCCGTCAGAGATCCCCACACAGCTCCCCAACCTGTGAGACTTGCATCTGTTGAAATTACAGTCCAGGTCGGAAGCACAAAAGAAGCCCCCTGAATTAAACGATGGTGATCTGTCCACCACGTTAGAGAGTGTCGAACAATCGGTTTTAAAGATATTAATTGAGATATCTTTGTGTAATCCTTGCACCATTGATTCAGCATACAGAGCTGAAGAGGTCGCATGTGAAAACGAGCAAAGGGGATCGCGTCCGATGCAGCAGTCATAAGACCTAGAATTACCATGCATAAGGCTACCGAAGGGAATGATTGTGACTGAAGGTTTCGACAAGCTGCAATCAATTTTAGACGTCTCTTGTCTGTTAAAGACAGAGTCATGGACACTGAATCTATCTGGAAACCCAGAAAGGTTACCCTTGTCTGAGGAATCAAAGAACTTTTTGGTAAATTGATCCTCCAACCATGATCTTGAAGAAACAACACAAGTCGATTCGTATGAGATTCTGCTAAATGTAAAGACTGAGCAAGTACCAAGATATCGTCCAAATAAGGAAATACCACAATACCCTGTTCTCTGATTACAGACA
This sequence comes from Bombina bombina, assembly GCF_027579735.1. Lineage (NCBI taxonomy): Eukaryota > Metazoa > Chordata > Amphibia > Anura > Bombinatoridae > Bombina > Bombina bombina. The sequence goes on from NC_069507.1 coordinate 241,953,936, forward strand.
GAAGGGCACCGAGAACCTTTGAAAAAATTCTTGGAGCTGTAGCTAGGCCAAACGGTAGAGCCACAAACTGGTAATGCTTGTCCAGAAAAGAGAATCTCAGGAACTGATAAGGATCTGGATGAATCGGAATATGCAGATATGCATCCTGTAAATCTATTGTGGACATATAATTCCCTTGCTGAACAAAAGGCAAGATAGTCCTTACAGTTACCATCTTGAACGTTGGTATCCTTACATAACGATTCAATAGTTTTAGATCCAGAACTGGTCTGAAGGAATTCTCCTTCTTTGGTACAATGAAGAGATTTGAATAAAACCCCATCCCCTGTTCCGGAACTGGAACTGGCATAATTACTCCAGCCAACTCTAGATCTGAAACACAATTCAGAAATGCTTGAGCTTTCACTGGATTTACTGGGACATGGGAAAGAAAAAATCTCTTTGCAGGAGGTCTCATCTTGAAACCAATTCTGTACCCTTCTGAAACAATGTTCTGAATCCAAAGATTGTGAACAGAATTGATCCAAATTTCTTTGAAAAAACGTAACCTGCTCCCTACCAGCTGAGCTGGAATGAGGGCCGCACCTTCATGTGGACTTAGAAGCAGGCTTTGCCTTTCTAGCAGGCTTGGATTTATTCCAGACTGGAGATGGTTTCCAAACTGAAACTGCTCCTGAGGATGAAGGATCAGGCTTTTGTTCTTTGTTGAAACGAAAGGAACGAAAACGATTATTAGCCCTGTTTTTACCTTTAGATTTTTTATCCTGTGGTAAAAAAGTTCCTTTCCCACCAGTAACAGTTGAGATAATAGAATCCAACTGAGAACCAAATAATTTGTTACCCTGGAAAGAAATAGAAAGTAGAGTTGATTTAGAAGCCATATCAGCATTCCAAGTCTTAAGCCATAAAGCTCTTCTAGCTAAAATAGCTAGAGACATAAACCTGACATCAACTCTGATATCAAAAATGGCATCACAGATAAAATTATTAGCATGCTGAAGAAGAAGAATAATATCATGAGAATCATGATTTGTTACTTGTTGCGCTAAAGTTTCCAACCAAAAAGTTGAAGCTGCAGCAACATCAGCCAATGATATAGCAGGTCTAAGAAGATTACCTGAACACAGATAAGCTTTTCTTAGAAAGGATTCAATTTTCCTATCTAAAGGATCTTTAAACGAAGTACCATCTGACGTAGGAATGGTAGTACGTTTAGCAAGGGTAGAAATAGCCCCATCAACTTTAGGGATTTTGTCCCAAAATTCTAACCTGTCAGACGGTACAGGATATAATTGCTTAAAACGTTTAGAAGGAGTAAATGAATTACCCAATTTATCCCATTCTTTGGAAATTACTGCAGAAATAGCATTAGGAACAGGAAAAACTTCTGGAATAACCACAGGAGATTTAAATACCTTATCTAAACGTTTAGAATTAGTATCAAGAGGACCAGAATCCTCTATTTCTAAAGCAATTAATACTTCTTTAAGTAAAGAACGAATAAATTCCATTTTAAATAAATATGAAGATTTATCAGCATCAATCTCTGAAACAGAATCCTCTGAACCAGAAGAGTCATCAGAATCAGAATGATGATGTTCATTTAAAAATTCATCTGTAGGGAGAGAAGTTTTAAAAGATTTTTTACGTTTACTAGAAGGAGAAATAACAGACATAGCCTTCTTGATGGATTCAGAAACAAAATCTCTTATGTTATCAGGAACATTCTGCACCTTAGATGTTGAAGGAACTGCAACAGACAATGGTACTTTACTAAAGGAAATATTATCTGCATTAACAAGTTTGTCATGACAATTAATACAAACAACAGCCGGAGGAATAGCTACCAAAAGTTTACAGCAGATACACTTAGCTTTGGTAGATCCAGCACTAGACAGCGATTTTCCTGTAGTATCTTCTGACTCAGATGCAACGTGAGACATCTTGCAATATGTAAGAGAAAAAACAACATATAAAGCAAAATTGATCAAATTCCTTAAATGACAGTTTCAGGAATGGGAAAAAATGCCAAAGAACAAGCTTCTAGCAACCAGAAGCAATGAAAAATGAGACTTAAATAATGTGGAGACAAGCGACGCCCATATTTTTTAGCGCCAAATAAGACGCCCACATTATTTGGCGCCTAAATGCTTTTGGCGCCAAAAATGACGCCACATCCGGAACGCCGACATTTTTGGCGCAAAATAACGTCAAAAAATGACGCAACTTCCGGCGACACGTATGACGCCGGAAACGGAAAAGAATTTTTGCGCCAAAAAAGTCCGCGCCAAGAATGACGCAATAAAATGAAGCATTTTCAGCCCCCGCGAGCCTAACAGCCCACAGGGAAAAAAGAGTCAAATTTTTGAAGGTAAGAAAAAATGAATAATTCAAATGCATAATCCCAAATATGAAACTGACTGTCTGAAAGATAAGGAAAGTTGAACATTCTGAGTCAAGGCAAATAAATGTTTGAATACATATATTTAGAACTTTATAAACAAAGTGCCCAACCATAGCTTAGAGTGTCACAGAAAATAAGATTTACTTACCCCAGGACACTCATCTACATGTTTGTAGAAAGCCAAACCAGTACTGAAACGAGAATCAGCAGAGGTAATGGTATATATAAGAGTATATCGTCGATCTGAAAAGGGAGGTAAGAGATGAATCTCTACGACCGATAACAGAGAACCTATGAAATAGACCCCGTAGAAGGAGATCACTGCATTCAAATAGGCAATACTCTCCTCACATCCCTCTGACATTCACTGCACGCTGAGAGGAAAACCGGGCTCCAACTTGCTGCGGAGCGCATATCAACGTAGAATCTAGCACAAACTTACTTCACCACCTCCATCGGAGGCAAAGTTTGTAAAAACTGAATTGTGGGTGTGGTGAGGGGTGTATTTATAGGCATTTTGAGGTTTGGGAAACTTTGCCCCTCCTGGTAGGAATGTATATCCCATACGTCACTAGCTCATGGACTCTTGCTAATTACATGAAAGAAAGAGACAGTTATAAATAAATCACAGCCAATGACTGTGTGGAATATAACAGTGTTCTGCTCTTCCACTTCTAACAGGAACTGAAAAGCACACGATTGTCATAATGAAATTACAGGAAAAGGGAACAAAATAAATAATGAAAGTATATTGCAAAGTTTTTTTTTTTATATATATATATAATTTATCATTCTATATTACCATCTCAAAGTGTTTAATGTCCCTTTAAGTATTAAATAGAACAGAAAGTAAATGCCAATATTCTAATCCATTATTGCTTTTCACTGGGTTAAAATTCAAAGCCATTAGAAAACCATGCAATAACTTTATTGCATAGTTTACAAATGCATTTGTATAGCGATAGCCCCTATAACTTCCAGAGGGGACAATTTTACATCAGACTTCCAATCATGCTTTTCCCATGATTTCTGGATTTTCCAATTTCCTTTGAACTCTTAAAACCAAATTTTGTCCTGTTGTAACAAATCTTAAGCATCCTCAGTTCACATTAGTAAATATGACCAGTTTTTGATTTAGCAAAAAGAAAAAAAAAAGAAAAAAAAAAAAGAAAAAAAAAATTGCATGCTCTATCTGAATCATGAAAGTTTCATTTTTATTTTACTGTCCCTTTAATGTGTATCAATTTGATTGCAATATTTTTTCTTTTCTTTTGCTATACGGAAAAAAATATAAATAAAAAATCATGTAAATACTTATCAGGGCCTATTGCCACTATACTACTCAGTTCTTAAAGGGACACTAAACCCAAATGTTTTCATTTATGATTCGGATAGAGCATGCCATTTTAAGCAACTTTCTAATTTACTCCTATTATTAATTTATTATTATTTAGTTACAAAATTACAGAGTTACAAAAATGTCTATCTGTCGCAAATCGGCAGGGGCGGCATTGCATAAGCAGTTCACTAGAACTGCTTGTGCAATGCTGAATGCCAACAGCGCTTGCTGTCCGCATTCAGCGATGTCTGGTGGACATGATACGCTGCAGCTGTTAAATCAGCCCCAATGTGTTCTATCTATCTTTATGCACAGGGTTACAGTATGTGTATGCACCTACCTCCAACACCACTTCCTTGTCACAGTGTGACAAGTGAATACGTTTGTGTTTATATGAGTGTGCGCTTTGTTGTGTGTCAGTGTGTGGGTGTATGTTAACTGACCTTCCATTCCTTTATTTTTCTCCTCTGTTTTCCTTATATGGAACTCCAAAGGAAAAAACGTGCTCCAGCCTTGGCAGTTTAATGTAAAAAGACCTTGACTAAGGACCTAATGTAGGTCTGAAACATTGTTTGTTTTCTTGTGGACTGTGGCACAATAAAGGTCTTTTTACACTAAACTGCCAAGGCTGGAGCATGTTTTTTCCTTTGGAGTGCCATTGATGTGCAGGAGGTGGTTGCCTCCTCGCTCCCGTGCCTAATTGTTTGATTGCTGTTCCCCACCTTTTGCATACCTGTTTTCCTTATATGTTGTCATCTAAGATCTTTCTGTGTGACAAGCTAACATCCTTGAGAAGAGTATATACCAAGACCTTGTCTCTTATTGTAGGATTATCTCTTCATATTTGTCTTATCACCTGTGCATTTAATGGCAACTTTCCTTAGAATGTAGACTTTTACATATAAAAACAGGTACCCATGGTTTATATCAAATATATGTAAACATTCTTATATTCTGCTATATATAGCAACATACTAACACTGTTCTAATCAAGTATACTAAAGTATGTGAGCACCTGCAGTTTACAATAGCATATAAGCTAAGCTAAAAAAGATATATAATGGATTATTTGCTGCTGGTACTACTGATATCAGGTATATTTAGACATTGATTATTTAGTTTGTTGTAAGTCATTTGAATAAAATATCTTTATGTTCTATCTTCCCTAAGGTTTAGCATCTTCTTTATCCCCAGAATTTCTGAAGTGTATAACAAAACGTACTGTTGTTAATTAATTACATTCTTCTGTCATCCACAATAAAAAATAGCACTTTATTTCAAGCCTTTCTGACCCTGCAGAGCAAAATTGACATTTTTATAAAATGTTTTCTACATTTAAATTAGAACATCCAGCATATGTGTTTGCTGAACTCTACATTCATTTGAGGAAACATCTTAATGATTTATAGAAAATGCTCCATTCAGTTTCTCTCTCTTTTTTTTCTTGCAGAAAATATAATAAAGAAAAGTGCTTTGATTTCCTGAAGAGTTAGTCTATGTTTGGAAAGGTACCATACTGGCAGGTGCTGGCTTTTTACAAATGTTTACAAGTTAATGGACTGTATAAAAGTTCAGCCACCGGTGTGCGAAATATAATTGTGTGTGCTAATAGATGTTGTTGGAGAAGATGCCAATTGTTCACCCATCAGTTAGTGCACTTATACACAATAGATGGAATAATAAAAAAAATCCATAATATGTCCCAGCTTCAAAATTATATATATATTGTTTACACTATGACCTTCAAGGGAAAACATGGCAGTGCAGAAGAAATATAATAAACCAAATCTTTGAAAAATCCTATTCATTTAAAAAAAATAAAAATAACTAACTTTAGAATGTAAATTAATTTTGTTCTATCTATGTGTCTGTCTATCATCTATAAATCAATCTATCTATCTATCTATCTATCTATCTATCTATCTATCTATCTATCTATCTATCTATCTATCTGTCTGTCTGTCTGTCATTCTGTCATCTATCTATCTATCTATCTATCATCTATCTATCTATCTATCTATCTATCTATCTATCTATCTATCATCTAGCTATCAATATCTAACTGTTTTTCTATCTATCTATCTATCATCTATCATCTGTCTGTCGTGTCTGTCTATGTATCTAGCATCTACCTATTTATCTATCTATCTATCTATCTATCATCTATCTATCTGTTTGTCTGTTCTATCTATCTATCTATCTATCTATCTATCTATCTATCTATCTATCTATCTATCTACAGTATCTATCTTTGAAAAATCCTATTCATTTAAAAAAAAATAATAATAACTAACTTTAGAATGTAAATTAATTTTGTTCTATCTATGTGTCTGTCTATCATCTATAAATCAATCAATCAATCAATCAATCAATCTATCTATCTATCTATCTATCTATCTATCTATCTATCTATCTATCTATCTATCTATCTATCTGTCTGTCATTCTGTCATCTATCTATCTATCTATCATCTATCTATCAATATCTAACTGTTTTTCTATCTATCTATCTATCATCTATCTATCATCTATCTATCATCTGTCTGTATGTGTCTGTCTGTCTGTCGTGTCTGTCTATGTATCTAGCATCTACCTATTTATCTATCTATCTATCATCTATCTATCTATCTATCTATCTGTTTGTCTGTTCTATCTATCTATCTATCTATCTATCTATCTATCTATCTATCTATCTATCTATCTATATCTATCTATCTACAGTATCTATCTCTCTACAAATACATGATAATAATAATAGTAATCTACAGTATCTATCTACCGATCTGTATTTCTACTTATCTATCTGCCTATCAATATATCAGTATATGCTAGTTCAGTTAAAGGGACAGTAAACCCAAACATTTTCTTTCATTATTTAGATAGAGAATACAGTTTTGAAAAAGTTTCCAATTTAATTCTATTATCAAATTTGTTTTGTTCTCATGTTATTCTTTGTTGAAGGGATACCTAGGTAGGTAGCATGCACATGCCTGAAGCACTACATGACAGGAAATAGTGCTGCCATCTAGTGCTCTAGCTAATGTATAATATTGCAAAACTGCTGCTATATAGTGTTGTGTACACGTGCACACTCATGAGTTTACACCCCAGCTTTTCAACAAAGGATAACAGGAAAACAAAGAAAATTTGATAACAGAAGTAAATTGGAAAGTTGTTTAAAATTGTATGCTCTATTTGAATCATGAAAGAGAAAAAATGGGTTTTATGTCCCTTTAATCACTAAAAGAAAAAGGAACATAATTTATGTAGCTATTTTACAAAGATTGGTGTCTAATCCAACCCCTTTAAAATTCAACTGAAAATTTTCTCCAGTAGCATTTTTGCCAGACTTTATAATGCAAAATGATTCAATTATTTTTGTCAAACTTGTGGTAGTCCATTTATCAGAAACTTTCACGTGCACTCGTGATATTGACAACTGTATCTTCAACGGGGAAAATTTAACTCTGGTATTCCCTTAAAGGGACATAATACTCATATGCTAAACACTTGAAAGTGATGCAGCATAACTGTAAAAAGCTGACAGGAAAATATCACCTGAGCATCTTTATGTAAAAAGGAAGATATTTTACCTTAAAAATTTCTTCAGATCACCAGAGTAAGTGTTGTGTTAGCAGTTATACTTCAGCAGCTGCCCAGCTACAAGTTGAAAATAAATAACCAATCAATATCAGCAGTGCTAAGGTAATGCTTTGCCTTTGCTGTAATCTCATGAGATTTCATAGAATTTACTTAGACTAAATAGGAAAATAACATGACTATACCTGCACATGACAGATGCACGTTCCCTAACAACTTAAAGTCTCTTTACAGTGGGTTTTGAATACTTAGGACATTTTAAGGTAAAATAATATTTTTACATAGAGATGTTCAGGTGATATTTTCTAGTCAGCTTTTTACAGCTCTGCTGCATCAGTGTCAAGTGATTTAGCATATGAGTATGATGCCCCTTTAATCATAGAACAGGTTTTTTATTCAATGGGGTTGATCACAAACTATATTGTTTGATAATCATAGACATGGTATTGGCTGCAGCTCATTCCATGATCAGACATTTTGATTGTTTATTGGATGCACCTTTTACATATAAAATAAGGACCTACGTGACAACCCAAATTCTCAATACGTAACAACACATTGATGGAGCCATTTTTCACTTCTCAAATCCCACAGCTAAAAGGATTTGATAAATCCAGGACAATACTTTTCAAATTCTTACTGCAAAACATTATGATGTTACTCCAGTAGGGGGCCTATTCAACAGAGGGCCCTAGTGCAACATTTTTTTAGGGCCCAGCAAAAGCAATAATATACATGCTCCTCTCCATAATTATGATAAATAGATAGACAGACAGACAGACAGAATGACAGAGAGATAGAGGTTCCCCTGCATTAGGATTGTACAAATTCTGTACATGGCTGTTATGGGCCCCCCATGCACTAGGCCCTGGTGCAGCTGCACCTGCTGCACCAATAGTTGTCCCTCCTCTGCATTACGGCATATTAGATGAGGTTAGGCCGCAGCTTTACCAAACAGATACAAATGCTTCCTGATCAATCAATTAAACAAAATGAATAAAAAAATACTTTCACACTAATAAAAAAATAGCTATAACCTAATAAGCGTGCTGCAAGTTAATTGCACATCACTAATAACTTTTTAAAAAAGATCAATCAACATTCAGACCTATCAACCTGTGGTATAATTGCTAAACCCCCAAAATGTCATGTTTTACTTTTTTATTACTATTTTTATTTTAGGTATAAAGCAAACATACACTAAAGGTACAATTGTCTGAATGTATACTATCTAAATGTATGCAATACGAGACACCAACAAGTAGTAGAGGATTTTCAGATAACATTTAAAAATTGTGTAAATATCATCCATATTAGAGATGTTGTATACCTAAGTTTTATGATTAATAATAGAATTGTGCTAAAGGTTTCATATAAGAGAAAAAAACACAAGGAGCTATCATGTGCTCCAGCACTACTAATAGCTCGGAAACAACTGACTCAAATAAAAGTAAATACAGTAAAAATAAACATTAATGAGCCTCTTATGGAAAAAAACACCACTCTTGGACCTATAAGACAGCATAAAAAACTAAAAGTATTAGAGGCAATTCTGAGAAGTAGGACCTGCTTGCACATTTGTTTTTTTATTAGAAAAGCAGGAGATAAAAATCCAGTATCAAACTGTTTAAAAACTTACTTAGAAGCTCTCAGTTTAGCTCTGTTGAAAAGGTAGCTGGAAAGCCCACTGCAAGTGGCAAATAAGACACTTCCCCTCCCCCTTCTTTTGCATATGAAAAGACCCTTTACACAAACAGGAGCAAGCTGGAGAAGGTAGCTGACGGTATTCTCATAAAACTTTGGGGCTTGGTTAGGATCCTGAAAATCAGAGCAATGTTATTTAAAAATAAGCAAAACTATACAGTTATTTATAAAAAAAAACTTCAAGGGGTATATAAATAGATCATCTACAAAACATTTATGCAAAGAAAAAATGAGTGTATAATGTCCCTTTAACATCGGTTTGCAAGATTACGTCTGCTATATTATACACAGTCACCATTTGATCACTGCTGAAGGTTCATTTATATCTGTATGTAATTGGCCTTAGCAGAGGTCATAACAATGCAAATGTTTACTTAAAAAATACAAGCAAACAAAATTATGCATTTCAATCATGGTGATGTTATGGTTAAAATTCTATACTTTATTAGAACAAATTTAAAAGCATAAAGAAGCAACATCAACCAACAGACTCCTTGCACGTTTTGTGCCAGTTATAGCACTTTGTTTGTCTATTACCAAAATTAAAGTGACTATAATTTTCAAGTCTCAATTAATTCTCCCAAATACAGCAAATAGTTTTGTGTGGTGGCGGGGGGGGGGGGGGAGTTTGTCTTTTTAAAACACATTTTACACAGTGCAAAATTACCCTTCCACTCTAGAGATGTATAGTAAAACGCCACTCAGCGAGACTACATTCAAACACTAATTTCAGCCCTTTCTATCATTCAATCTGCAATCTCAATTGCATGATGGATCACTTTTTAAAATATCGCCATTACCATAATATTTTTAGCACCAGCATAAAAACCAACATTTCTTTTTTTCTTGCATTAAAAAAAAAAAAAAAACTATAATGCATTAAATAAAAATTGTTTGTGTCCTTTTAATGATTTGTCAGAGAGAAAATAACATTAAAACTCTTTTGAAAACACTTTTTTTGTCAATAAGTCAATAAACGAACTTCACATTTATATATTTATGTAATTGTTTTTTTTGGGGGGAGGGGGGTTTGTATTTTGTAAAAAGATGCATTTCAACTAACATAGAGGGGAACATAAGTGTGTTGCGTATCTCTCCAATAAGGTTACATATCATACAATAGCAGGATTTCAGGTCATGTAATATATGTAGCTTGAACAGATGGCTTTTACAAAAATGATTTCAGAACACTAAACTAATTCTGCATTGAAGGATGAAGTTGGTGCTAAAGTGATTGTATTCCCCTGCTAAGTGATTTATTTCATGTTCCATTCAATTCAATCTGCTCAAAATAACACGAGCAATAAAACAACAAAATGGGGTAGCACGGTATAATTTCATTAAATCTATTGGTGCACAATATAGAAAATAGTTGAAAACGTGTAATCTAATCAATGTTATTGTTGACTGTCAACATTATAGCGTTTTGAGGCTGACACCCAAAGACAAATTCACTTCTTTGTTTTTCAACATATCAGACTTTTAAAATGATGTTGGTGTCAAACTATATGGCTATTTTATTAAAATATTCGGATAAAAGGTAATGGAATATTATTTCTACTGAGCCTAGATGTTTCTTGTAAGCCTGATGTGTGGTGGTGTAATTAGTTTTAAAAATCTCCTAAATTATTATTGGATTATTCTGTTTTATTCTGGTAATCACTAGAAATTAATGATTCAGATAGAGCATGTCATTTTAAAAAACATTCCAATTTACTATCATCAAATTTGCTTTGTTCCCTTGGTATTCTTTGTTGAAAGCTAAACCTAAGTAGGCTCAAATGCTAATTTCTAAGCCCTTGAAGGCCGCCTCTTGTCTATGTGCATTTTGACATTTTTACACAGCTAGACAGCGCTAGTTCATGTGTTATATAGGTAACTTTGTGCTCACTCCCATGGAGGTACTTATGAGTCAGCACTGATTGGCTAAAATGCAAGTCGGTCAAATGAACTGAGATAAGGGGGCAGTCTACAGAGGTTTAGATACAAGGTAATCACAGAGGTAAAAAGTATATTAATATAACAGTGTTGGTTATGCAACACTGGGGAATGGGTAATAAAGGAATTATCTATATTTTTAAACAATAACATTCTTGGTGTTTAATGTCCCTATAATGAGACTTGGAAGTCAAAATGAACCATTAAAGGGACTCCAAACGCCAATTTCTTTTTCATGATTCAGGCAGAATGTGAAATTTTAAATAATTTTCCAATTGACTTGTAGTAGTAAATTTTATTCATTCTCTTTGCATCATTTATTAAAGGAGCAACAGTGCACTTCTGGGAGCTAGCTGAACACAAGGGATGAGCCAGTGACAAGAAGCACATATATGTGAAGTCACCAAGCAGCAGCTAGTCCCCAGGAGAGCATTTCTGCTCCTAAGCCTACCTAGTTATTCTTATCAAAAAAGCATAACAAAAGATTGAAGCAAATTTATTATATGCTTTCTCAATCATGTAAAATTAATTTTAAAATGTGCGTAAATTATGTGTTTTTCCAAGAGACAGTCAAAGGGCCCCCCAACTAGAATCATCCTTCTTAGGCACTGATGATCGATGCAGTGATATATTCCAAAGGAATCCACCACAAAATTGACAACACCTTCTAAATATTCCAAACTGACAACATCATTGTTTAAAGGCAGAGCAAAATATTCCAACCAGCATTGCCACCGACATTGATGATTCAACATAGCTGGAATCAGGAGAGATACCCTTCTAGGAACGGATAGGAGTGACCACTTTATGGAGCAGAGGACAATGGTGGCAAATAAGCCAAAGACAAGAGTGCCCACACTTTAAACTGAGCAAGGAGTGCCCACTCTAAGGCCAAGACAGGAGTGGCCATTCTAAGGTTCGAGACAGGAGTGCTCACTCTAAGGACAAGACTGGAGTGCCCACTTGAGGCTGAGACTGGAGTTCCCACTTGAGGCCAAGACAGGAACAGGATACAGATGCTTGACAGACACCCTCTGCAGGACTTGGGTACTGAAGCAGGATTTGATTACAGGAGTAGTATACCAGTGCATGGCAGACACCCTCTGCAGGGTTTGGTTACAGGAGTAGTATACCAGTGCTTGGCAGACAACCTCTGCAGGGTTTGGTTACAGGAGTAGTATACCAGTGCTTGGCAGACACCCTCTGCAGGGTTTGGTTACATACCAGTGCTTGGCAGACACCCTCTGCAGGGTTTGGTTACAGGAGTAGTATACCAGTGCTTGGCAGGCACCCTCTGCAGGGTTTGGTTACAGGAGTAGTATACCAGTGCTTGGCAGACAACCTCTGCAGGGTTTGGTTACAGGAGTAATATACCAGTGCTTGGCAGACACCCTCTGCAGGGTTTGGTTACAGGAGTAATATACCAGTGCTTGGCAGACAACCTCTGCAGGGTTTGGTTACAGGAGTAATATACCAGTGCTTGGCAGACAACCTCTGCAGGGTTTGGTTACAGGAGTAGTATACCAGTGCATGGCAGACACCCTCTGCAGGGTTTGGTTACAGGAGTAGTATACCAGTGCTTGGCAGACACCCTCTGCAGGGTTTGGTTACAGGAGTAGTATACCAGTGCTTGGCAGGCACCCTCTGCAGGGTTTGGTTACAGGAGTAGTATACCAGTGCTTGGCAGACACCCTCTGCAGGGTTTGGTTACAGGAGTAGTATACCAGTGCTTGGCAGACACCCTCTGCAGGGTTTTGGCTACAGGAGTAGTATACCAGTGCTTGGCAGATGCCCTCAGTAGGGTTTAATTACAGGATTAGTATACCAGTGCTTGGAAGACACCCTCTGCAGGGCTTGGGTACTGAAGCAGGAAACCGGTGCTTGGCAGGGGTCCTCTGCAGGTCTAAGGTACTGGAGCAGCCTACTGGTGTGACAGGTTGGTGACACTGGATAACAGGTAGCTGAAAAGGGAAAGGTAACTAGAGAGTAGTCAAAAGTTTAACCAAGGTCAGTTACCATAAAGCAGTCCAATCAGTCATCAAACACTGGAGTATCCAGAAGAGTAGTCAGAAATCAAGCCAAGAGACAGAGACAGAGCAATGGGCTTACAGAGAACCAGCAACAGAGGTCCCAGGTTCAATCCTAAGCACAGACATGACAGAAGCTTGAATGTGAGGTTCCCCCTTATATATTATCTACATGTTCTAAGGCTTATATTTTCTTTATACATTATTATATGCTGCATTTATTTACAGTTTAATGTCCCTTCAAAAAGTGACAAGTTTTAATGCTTTAAATACAATTATTTTGTATGTAGGTCTTTTGCAACTCAGTACTTAATTGCTAACATATACCAGCCCTTGCCTCAATGCTGCTACTGTTAATCTATATATGAGAGACGCTGTGTGCTAAGAAAGACCGGTAACGTGTATTGTGGTTTAAGCTTTAAACAATCAGAAAACTGAATTGCATTGTTTTAACACATGCTGTAAAAACAGTACTGTGGGATCTAATGTCATTATTCTAAATGCTGCTGCTATATTCAAGCCCTCAGAGACTGGATTTTATGTTGGGCACTAGTACAGCTTCTAAGATGCTTCTGTGTTCTGTATTTATATTTTTTACTTCAGTGTATTAAAGGGACAGTACACTGTAAAATATTTTTTCCATTAATGTATTTTCAATAACTTGTTATACCAGCTACAGAGTATAAAAGGTATGATAAATTGCATTTTCAGGTTTATTTGTGTATATGAATTAGCTTGTTTTATGCTCTGAAACAACTGCTTATTATAATGGGTTGAGCTTGTAGGTAATATCAGATCTCATTATCACTTTGTGTACACACACTTGCTTCCTTTTCTTATATCTGTCTGAAAACCAAAGCTTAATACTTAGAAAGAACACTGTAAAATTAACATTTAATACTTAACTATCCTGCACCCCAATGGGAGTGAAATTTCTTCTGCTGATTGTTTTATTAACTTTTTGAGTCACCAGCTCCTACTGAGAATGTACAAGAATTCTCAGAATATACGTATATGCATTTGTGATTGGCGGATGGCAGTCACATGATACAGGAGGCGTGAAATAAACATAACATTGAAATTTGTTAGAAAAAAATCTACTACTCATTTGAAGACTAAGTGCTATTACATTGTTTGTTTGCTATCTACGCATAGTGAAATATTTTTTATCAAGTACACAGTTCTTTACATGTGGTGCCCTTGACAATTGTCTAATCGTTAGACATGTGCACCTGTTTCATTACATTTACAAATTTGCTAACAAACACAGATAATTGTTTTGTTTTTGTGAAACAAAATCTCTGATCCAATGCACCGTGAAATTTAATGAAAAAAACAAATCCTAACTAAATTCATCAGTATTCATTTGTTTCCTTAAAATTAGCATGGGGTTAAAAATACTTACCTCTAGCGCGCTAAAGAGCCGCGCCTATCCCACGCAAAGGTCTATTAACGCAGGCCCTGGGATCCACTGTTCTAAGCCCCTTATTAGCATCCCCGGGGCTCTGAGAAGAAGGGTCAGAATTAGCGCAGCTCTCCAGCACGCTAGGGGTAAGTATGTAGCATTGCAGGTGATTCACCTATAGGAGAGAAACATTCAGATTTGTTTAACGAAAACTAATGTAAATGATCAACGAATATTCAGTAATCATTTTGTTAAAAACTAAACGAACACCAAACAGCAGGGCAGCCGAATATTCGGAAAACTATATTTTCTGAAAGATTCGATAGAAACAATTTTTTTGCCCTTGCACAAGTCTACTAATTGTCTTTAGATCTAAGTCTCCCTGCAGTGACAAAACCTTTAGTTTTCTAGAACAAATGATATGTGTGGTGCCTTAGAGCCCCTCTTAGGGATATTCCTGTGCACAACGTTTAAGGATCATGGGGGGTAGTTATCAAGCCGTCAACTTTTCTGACTTCGCCGGCCCAATACGCCCGCCTAAGCTCGCCTACCTTCGCCGCCGCGGACCTGAAAAAATACGCCTAAGTTATCAAAAAAAGCTGTCAAAAAGCCGCGGGGCGATGAGCAGCGGACTGTGAGAGTTATCACTCATCCGATCTCGCTGCTCTTCGGCTGTTTGACAGCTTTCTTGCTAGCCTGTCACTAAGCACTCACACTAAACTACACTGCTCTAACCCCTATTCCGGCGCCCCCGGAGCCCCCCGCAACTAAATAAAGTTACTAACCCCTAAACCGCCGCTCCTAGACCCTGCCGCAACTATTAAAAATGTATTAACCCCTAAACCGCCACTCCTAGACCCGCCGCAAGTCTTATAAATGTATTAACCTCTAAACCGCCGCTCCCGGACACCGCTGCCACCTACATTATACCTAGTAACCCCTATCCTGCCCCCCCTATACCGCCGCCCTCTGTAATAAAGTTATTAACCCCTATCCTGCTGATCCCGCACCTCGCCGCAAATAAAAAAATAGTTTAACCCCTAAACCGCCGCTCCCTGAACCCGCCGCAACCCATATTAAATTTATTAACCCCTATCCTGCCCCCCACTACACCGCCACCACTGTAATAAAATTATTAACCCCTAAACCTAAGTCTAACACTAACCCTAACACCCCCTAACTTAAATATTAATTGAATAAATCTAAATAATATTTATATTATTAACTAAGTTAATCCTATTTAAAACTAAATACTTACCTATAAAATAAACTCTAATATAGCTACAATATAAATAATAATTATATTGTAGCTATCTTAGGATTTATTTTTATTTTACAGGTACCTTTCAATTTATTTTAACTAGGTACAATAGCTATTAAATAGTTATTAACTATTTAATAGCTACCTAGCTAAAATAAAGAGAAATTTACCTGTAAAATAAAAACTAACCTAAGTTACAATTACACTTAACACTACACTATACTTTAATAAATTATTCCTATTTAAAACTAAATACTTACCTGTAAAATAAACCCTAAGATAGCTACAATGTAATTCATAATTACATTGTAGATATTTTAGGATTTATATTTATTTTACAGGTAACTTTGTATTTATTTTAGCTAGTTAGAATAGTTATTAAATAGTTATTAACTATTTAATAACTACCTAGCTAAAATAAATACAAAATTACCTGTAAAATAAACCCTAACCTAAGTTACAATTAAACCTAACACTACACTATCATTAAATTAATTAATTAAACTACCTACAAATAACTACAATTAAATACAATTACATAAACTAACTAAAGTACAAAAAATAAAAAAGCTAAGTTACAAAAAATAAAAAAAAAAGTTACAAACATTTAAAAACATATTACAACAATTTTAAGCTACTTACACCTAATCTAAGCCCCCTAATAAAATAACAAACCCCCCAAAATAAAAAAATGCCCTACCCTATTCTACATTAAAAAGTTCAAAGCTCTTTTACCTTACCAGCCCTTAAAAGGGCCTTTTGTGGGGGCATGCCCCAAAGTTCAGCTCTTTTGCCTGTAAAAGAAAAATACAACCCCCCCACCAACATTAAAACCCACCACCCACATACCCCTAATCTAACCCAAACCCCCCTTAAAATAACCTAACACTAATCCCCTGAAGATCATCCTACCTTTAGTTGTCTTCACTCAGCCGAGCCACCGATGGAACTGAAGAGGACATCCGGACCGGCAGAAGTTATCCTCCAAGGGGCGCTGAAGAAATCTTCCATCCGATGAAGTGATCCTCCAAGCGGCGCTGAAGAAATCTTCCATCCGGGCAAGGTCATCTTCCAAGAGGCGCTGAAGAAGTCTTCTATCCGGGCAAGGTCATCGTCGAAGCCGGGTCTTGAATCTTCATCCTGCCGACGCGGAACATCCTCCTTTCCCGACGAACTACCGACGAATGAAGGCTCCTTTAAGGGACGTCATCCAAGATGGCGTCCCTTCAATTCCGATTGGCTGATAGGATTCTATCAGCCAATCGGAATTAAGGTAGGAAAAATCTGATTGGCTGATGGAATCAGCCAATCAGATTCAAGTTCAATCCGATTGGCTGATCCAATCAGCCAATCAGATTGAGCTCGCATTCTATTGGCTGATCGGAACAGCCAATAGAATGCAAGCTCAATCTGATTGGCTGATTGGATCAGCCAATCGGATTGAACTTGAATCTGATTGGCTGATTCCATCAGCCAATCAGATTTTTCCTACCTTAATTCCGATTGGCTGATAGAATCCTATCAGCCAATCGGAATTGAAGGGACGCCATCTTGGATGACGTCCCTTAAAGGAGCCTTCATTCATCAGTAGTTCGTCGGGAAAGGAGGATGTTCCGCGTCGGCAGGATGAAGATTCAAGACCCGGCTTAGACGATGACCTCGCCCGGATAGAAGACTTCTTCAGCGCCTCTTGGAAGATGACCTCGCCCGGATGGAAGATTTCTTCAGCGCCGCTTGGAGGATCACTTCATCGGATGGAAGATTTCTTCAGCGCCCCTTGGAGGATAACTTCTGCCGGTCCGGATGTCCTCTTCAGTTCCATCGGTGGCTCGGCTGAGTGAAGACAACTAAAGGTAGGATGATCTTCAGGGGATTAGTGTTAGGTTATTTTAAGGGGGGTTTGGGTTAGATTAGGGGTATGTGGGTGGTGGGTTTTAATGTTGGTGGGGGGGTTGTATTTTTCTTTTACAGGCAAAAGAGCTGAACTTTGGGGCATGCCCCACAAATGGCCCTTTTAAGGTCTGGTAAGGTAAAAGAGCTTTGAACTTTTTTAATGTAGAATAGGGTAGGGCATTTTTTATTTTGGGGGGGGTTTGTTATTTTATTAGGGGGCTTAGATTAGGTGTAAGTAGCTTAAAATTGTTGTAATATTTTTAAAATGTTTGTAACTTTTTTTTTTTTTTTTTTTGTAACTTAGCTTTTTTTATTTTTTGTACTTTAGTTAGTTTATGTAATTGTATTTAATTGTAGTTATTTGTAGGTAGTTTAATTAATTAATTTAATGATAGTGTAGTGTTAGGTTTAATTGTAACTTAGGTTAGGATTTATTTTACAGGTAATTTTGTATTTCTTTTAGCTAGGTAGATATTAAATAGTTAATAACTATTTAATAACTATTCTAACTAGCTAAAATAAATACAAAGTTACCTGTAAAATAAATATAAATCCTATGAAATAACATTGTAGCTATCTTAGGGTTTATTTTACAGGTAAGTATTTAGTTTTAAATAGGAATAATTTATTAAAGTATAGTGTAGTGTTAGGTGTAATTGTAACTTAGGTTAGGATTTATTTTACAGGTAAATTTCTCTTTATTTTAGCTAGGTAAGCTATTAAATAGTTAATAACTATTTAATAGCTATTGTACCTAGTTAAAATAAATTGAAAGGTACCTGTAAAATAAAAATAAATCCTAAGATAGCTACAATATAATTATTTTTTATATTGTAGGTATATTAGGGTTTATTTTATAGGTAAGTATTTACTTTTAAATAGGATTAACTTAGTTAATAATATAAATATGATTTAGATGTATTTAATTAATTTTTAAGTTAGGGGGGTGTTAGGGTTAGTGTTAGACTTAGGTTTAGGGGTTAATAATTTTATTACAGTGGCTGCGGTGTAGTGGGGGGCAGGATAGGGGTTAATAAATTTATTATAGGTGGCGACGGTGTAGGGGGGCAGGATAGGGGTTAATAAATTTAAGATAGGTTGCGGCGGGTTCAGGGAGCGGCGGTTTAGGGCTTAAACTATTTATTTATTTGCGGCGAGGTGCGGGATCGGCAGGATAGGGGTTAATAACTTTATTACAGAGGGCGGCGGTATAGGGGGGGCAGGATAGGGGTTAATAGGTATAATGTAGGTGGCGGTGGGCTCCGGGAGCGGCGGTTTAGGGATTAAGACATTTATTATAGTTGCGGTGGGCTCCGGGAGCGGCGGTTTAGGGGTTAATAGGGATAGAGCAGCTTGCGGTGGGCTCCGGGAGCGGCGGTTTAGGGGGTAATACATTTATTTAGTTGCGGTGGTGTAGGGGGGCAGATTAGTGGTGTTTAGACTCGGGGTACGTGTTAGGGTGTTAGGTGTAGACAGCTCCCATAGAAATCAATGGGATGTCTGGCAGCAGCGAACTTGTACTTTCGCTATGGTCAGACTCCCATTGATTCCTATGGGATCCACCGCCTCCAGGCTGGCGGTTTGAAAACCAGGTACGCTGGGCCGTAAAAGTGCCGAGCGTACCTGCTAGTTTTTTGATAACTAGCAAAAGTAGTGAGATTGTGCCGCACTTGTGTGCGGAACATCTGGAGTGACGTAAGAATCGATCTGTGTCGGACGGAGTCCGGCGGATCGAAGTTTACGTCACAAAATTCTACTTTTGCCGGTCTGAAGCCTTTGATAACTAAGGCGAATCAGCCTCGCCACAAATACGCTGCGGAATTCCAGCGTATTTGAGGTTGACGGCTTGATAACTAGGCCCCCATCACTCTTCAATAGGATTAAAAGGGAAAAGAGGTCAAAGGAAAGTTTCATGATTTACATAGAGAATTCAGTTTAAAAAATTGTTCCAATTAACTTCAGTTGTCAAAGTTCCTTCTTTCTCTTTTTCTCTTTTATAAAACCTGGCTCCTCTCCCTGACAGTATACCAAGGAGGGTTCAGGCATGCTAATACTTTAGAGTGTGTTACTTTAAGGCTACTGAGTCTGAGCTACTGTGTGTTTAAAGGGATATGAAACCCATTAGCAATTTTAAGCAACTTTCTAATTTACTCCTATTATCATTTTTTTCCCGTTCTCTTGGTATCTTTATTTGTAAAGCAGGAAAGTAAGCTTAGGAGCCTGCCCATTTTTGGTTCAGTACCTGGGTAGGTGTAAATGTAGCCACTAATTAGCAAGCGCTACCCATGGTGCTGAACCAAAAATGGGCCAGCTCCTAAGCATACATTCCTGATTTTTCAAATAAAGATGCCAAGAGAACGAAGAATAATGAATAATAGGAGTAAATTAGAAAGTAGCTTAAAATTGCTGCTCTATCTGAATCATCATCTGAAAGAAAAATTTGGGTTTTACATCCCTTTAACACCCGTAATGGGGTTAAACACAAAGTAGAAGTACCACTGGTCCTTAGTGGAACTTGCCCCTGATGCAGTCAGCAGCACTTGTTACACAGCTAAGTTGTGCGAATATCTTTGCTTATTGCGGGTCCCGAGCAGTACTTTAATAGTCTTAAAAATACATGATCTAGTAAATTATTCAATTATTATGGCCTTTAAGTCTTCAAAAAATTCAATTTAGCACATGAGAAGTGTTAAAACAGTTACAAATAGAGATTAGTGCATTTGGACTTCGGACTAATGCAAATTCTTCTGAATTTTGCTGGGTCATTGAGTCATTTAATAATCCACTTGAAACTCAATGATGTGAGGAGTGGGCGTGAACAAATCTCTTAGGTGTGCAATTTTTATGCATTTGTTATGTGGTTCACACTTTTGTCACATGATTCTATTTTCCAAGTCATTTGTTTGTGTTGTATACATTTTTTTCGTGCATAATGCTTCATATTCATATGTCATTTTAAAGGGGCATTGCACACTAAATAAATGCTAGATAGAATGATGCATTCAAAGAAAAGATTAGTATGAGATTAACATGTAGATGGATTTTTTTAAAGTTTCATTAGCTGTTTAAATTTTGGCAAAATAAGTGTAAAGTTTTGTTGTCTATAAAACAATGGGAGCTGCCATCGTTAATAGAAACATGAGAAGCGCTCTATCTAAAGGCTTAAGACACTTATGGACCAGTATAGTCCAATATCTTTCCAATATTATGACTGATGCAAATTCCAATTCTTATATACTAATCCTTCACAATAATATGATAACATAATTATTTATATCCTATATTATAACTAATAATAAAAAATCCAATTAATTCATACTAATACTTCGGTAAAAAAAAGAAGAGAGATCGTAGTTAAGTATATCTCTCAGTCCTATATATGAATAACTCAGCTAGTAGTCTGCATTTCAAATTTATTATCAACTTAAAAAATGAATTATAAAACATTAACATACAACAATATCATAAGAAACAATAGAGTGCGCACTCTTAGCAAAATTAAAAACCTAACAGTTAGGCACGTTAGCAACAATGAATGACCATCTATTACGTAGCTGATCCAATAGTCACGTGTGTTTTTTACTGGCCAGTAATAACCTTGAATTATCGTTACAAGGAATTCAAAAGTTGAAGCGGTGATCTTGTATATACATATAGTAGTTTGTTTCCAATATATGTATCAACTGTTGCAAAATCAAATTAAAGTCAAATGTATCCACTTTTCGTGTTAGGTAGAGATTATCTGTAAATAGCTTATCCTAATGATGGTTACAAAAAGTCTCTTTGTATTTCCATTATTTACTGTCAACTTCCCAGATAATATTTTCTTTCACCACTTATTCTCGCCCCTATCCGGCCCAAACAGATCTTTATTATCTTGCGTTAGGAACTTCTGTAATGTTCTTAGGTTGTCAGATCCTCTCCATGGCCGGATGGGTTCACACGGATTCAGCGGTGGTTATATTCCAGTTTGATCTGTACTCTGATATCTTTCTTTACCTTCCAACGACTAGTTTGGAGTTTCTTTTCAACAATTAAATGTGGAGCTGCCATGTTGTTACTTAGGTTACCTTCTCTGCTGTGGTTAATTAGGGACAGTTATAAATAGGTCACTAGAGTGTGCAGCCAATGGCTGTGTGGAATATAACAGTGTTCTGCACTTCCATTTCTAACAGGAACTGAAATGCTCACAATTTCAGAATTTAATTATTGGAAAGGGGACAAAATAAATAATTAACGTATATTGCAGACTAATTTTTATATATACGATTTATCATTTTATATTACCATCTCAAAGTGTTTAATGTCCCTTTAAGTATCTCATCATTTTTAATGCATTTGACTTTTACACTATTTTACTATCTAATGGAGTTGGCCTAATATCAGCTGCCTGGATGTTGTTTCCTTAGGGTGTACTATATTCTTCTGTAATGATCAGGTGTATGATTCCTGACTGTTTTTTACTTTCCTTTGTCTCCTGATTTGAACTGATTCCTGGTTCCTGTTCCTTGGGATCCGTTTTATACCCTGCTTTGGCTCTGACTACTCCCTGGCTTCTGATATTTGGTGTGACATGACTATTCTTCTGGAGTTCCCCTGGTTCTGTACTGCCTGCCTAGTTTTATCTCTTCTTGTCTTTCTGACTCCTCTGATTCCCCTCTTGGCTTGCACCTGTGCTTCATTTATCAGCTTCGGTCAAGGTAACTTCCCTGATATTAGTGCATTTTCATGAATGGTATGCTAAGTTTAAAGTTTAAACACAAAAAAAGAAGAAAGGCGCATACCCCTCTAAGTGTAGTACATTAAAAACAACTTGATTTATTAATACACAAATACACACTCACAATATAAACCCTCAAACATATGAGGTATGTTAAAGCACGTGGAGGTAGATATCAATCTGTGGCAGTCTTTGTTCAAATATATAGCGTTCAGACTGAACCTCCTAAGGTAACAAGCGAGGCCACGCCCACCGTCCTCACGCTACGCTACGAACATCAGCTGTATTGGAGCTGGCATTCTATCAAGCAGCTGGTATAGTATATGCTAGCATTTTTATGCTTATTGTGCTTTTAAACTGCTATACATCGTGACTGTGTCATCCAAGACTGTTAAGGTTATGAGTGACTTCAGCGACTTCAGTCTTAAATGGGACTATCGCTTGTTACCTTAAGAGGTTCAGTCTGAACGCTATATATTTGAACAAAGACCGCCACAGATTGATATCTACCTCTACGTGCTTTAACATACCTCATATGTTTGAGGGTTTATAGTGTGAGTGTGTATTTGTGTATTAATAAATCAAGTTGTTTTTAATGTACTACACTTAGAGGGGTATGCGCCTCTCTTTTTTTGTGTTTCTTCTTATTTAGCTGTATCCAGCCTCCAGTGCTGTGTGTGGTGAGGTGGCAGCAACCCCATATTGTTGTTTCCTGAAATCTCTGGGGATCGATATAAGAACATATATCCTTTTTTATTGAGTATATTTGCACTTTACATTGTTTTAACTGTGATATAGGGTGCTCCCATTTGTTGTTCTATTTAAGTTTAAAATTTCATCAACAAAGTGTTTTCTAAAATCTATCTAACCATTGTAAAACATTGTTACAAATATTGTTGCAAACACTGCTGCCATATAGTGTTTGAGTAGTGCACAATCCTGCACCTACCTAAGTATGCTGTTATGGAAGGCTGCTAAGTTATAACAGAGAACATCAAAGAGGTGTGTTTGATAAAAGAACTAAACTGCAAAGTTGTTAACAATGTCTGGTCTGTCTGAATTATAAGACTAGTTTTTACTTTTTTGTTTTAAATAAACAACACATATACATTAGGGTTTAGAACCATAGGCTATATATATGGATAGCAATGGCAGCACTATTTAAAACCTAATTTAGTAAATCATATCTTTTTTATTATTATCCTGCAGTGTACAGCTATATCTAGCCTATTTTACAATTTATGATTTTTTTATTTTATTTTGCAGTATACTGCTTTTTTAGAGTCTGCTTCGGAACCCCATAGTTTCAGGTCCGTCTGAAATGGAAGTTAAGAAGCAGCGGTCATAAGATCGCTGCTCTTTAACTTTTCTGCCACCTTTTAGGTGAACTGAAATCATCCTGATCCGATCCAGATGATTGACACCCCCTGCTAGAAGCCGATTGGCCACCGGTGAGCAGGGGGTGGCATTGCAGAAGCATTTCCCCAGAAAAGAGCAAATGGGGGTGGAGATAACCCCCAAAGCTGCAAGACGCGTCTTGATGAAGTTTCTGACATTTTATATGTTTTAATAGCTATTTATCACAGGAAACCCAACTAGTTTTTCCATACTTTATACCCCTTCAATCACTGAGCTTCAGAAATGGTGGAGGAGCGGAATATATGACTGCGATCTGGCTTTTGCTTTGTGGGACAGCTTTGTGTCATTATACAATAAAGACCTAGGAGCCATTCAACAATCTGTTATTCATGTACCAGTAAAACCTATATTGACTGCAAAGGAAACAACCACTTTATACCAAGCCAACAACTTCTATATTTAAAGCCAGCCAATATGGCGCTACCCATGTGGGAGGAGGAAATTTTCTGGTTGCTAGATGACCATTTCTTAAACATGGAGCAATCGCTTACAATGGCCTTTGCAAACCCCTCGGCTGATAGATCACCACTAACTATAATGACATATACACCCCATCTGAGCGTAATGTTAGATGAGAAAGCAATATTGGGTGTGGACGACTATACCAACCACATGGCCCTTTCCTAGGATGAGGCCACAGCTTGCAGGCAAAACGTAACTACACCAAACATAAAGTCAAACACCTTGCATCTATATTTAGCTGTTATCTCTTACAATGGCAGTATAACAGCATATAAGAAGATGGAAAATTTGAAGCTTGATACCCCACCTACATCCACCTGGGTACCTTCCTTCTCAAACTTATCCTCCAGAGATGACTATGAAGCGGAGCTTCCCTATAGGAGGGAACATATATCTCACTCATATCACTTAGATGTCCTAGTCCTGGGAACACAATATATCCTATGAGACGGCAGGCCTCATTATCGCCATGAACTCCCACCACTTCCTGATTGCCATTGGAGGGGCAGAGAAATGGCGGAGCTCCATTCACCTACTTTCACTAGTTAATCCTGGGAGATGGCTGATGACACAGAGCTTAGTACTTTGAGGTCAAGATCTTAAAGGGACATTATACACTCATTTTTTCTTTGCATAAATGTTTTGTAGATGATCTATTTATATAGCCCATAAAGTTTTTTTTTTAAATTAATGTATAGTTTTGCTTATTTTTAAATAACATTGCTCTGATTTTCAGACTCCTAACCAAGCCCCAAAGTTTTATGTGAATACGCTCGACTACCTACTCCAGCTTGCTCCTGTTTGTGTAAAGGGTCTTTTCATATGCAAAAGAAGGGGGAGGGGGGGAGTGTCTTATTTGCCACTTGCAGTGGGCTTTCCATCTACCTTTTCAACAGAGCCAAACTGACAGCTTCTAAGTAAGTTTTTAAACAGTTTTATACTGGATTTTTATATCAGTATCTGTGCATATTATTCTTTATAGTAGTGTCTATTACATGCAGTTATATGAAAATGAGTGTATACTGTCCCTTTAACCATTCTACCCTGTGCAATCCTCAGATTGGTATTGGGTGAAGTAGTAACAGATCCTACATGTCTTAGAGGGGCTCTTATGTTTTCCACAGACTTTCCAGGACTAAAATCACTCTTGTCTTAAATACTAATTTTATACTGGTCTTTACTCATTAAGGGAAAAAATATGGCAGGATTTAATTTTAGTGCAACTAGACTATCATATTATCAACTTGATTCACAGGCACCTTAATAGCTTACGAGACTTTATTTAACTAGCATGCCTCTTGTCCCAATTGCTATGGGCTAGATTTATTAAAGCTGAGGCGGACAGGGGCGCGTATACGCGCCCCTGTACATCTCAGCTCGCCTGTGGCGGGGCGAAATTACCCACAGGTATTCGCCATTGTACACAAGTGCAATCCCGCCCCCTGCCCACGCACAGCCAATCACGCGTGGGCAGGAGCTGTCAATCTCCTCGGTCTGACTAGACCGAGGAGATTGAATTTTGCCACCTTAGAGTTGGCGAAAAGGTTAGGGAAACGGCGGTCTGGTGACCGCTGCTTGATAAATGACGGCAAACAAGTTCTTGTGAGAACTTGCAGCCGTAGGGCTTTAATAAATCTAGCCCTATATAGCACATTATGTTTTTGGGAGATTTTCCCTTGTATATACTAATACATGTTCCCGTGCTGCTAGCGGCCGAAGCAGCAGGGCTTCAAAAGGTTCACTTTCGAGGGCTTATCTCTCTAGCTTCACTAAACTCAGAACACATTTGTCTTTTGCTTTCCCATATGGCACAGTAGATATACCCCTAGAATGTTGGTGCTGATATATATATATATAGTAAATGTTATTTAAAACTCTATACATGCTAGTGCTTGTCTATAGTCAGTATGACTCTTTGAGGTTACAGCCCTACATTTCTATGCATATAGCCTTTCAATAGGAATGTTATAGACCCAAAGTTTAACATGACAATATTTGCTGTTAATTCCCATCTTACCAGTATGTATTAGCTTCCATACATATAGGACAAATGTACCCATTTTATACCTTCAAATAAGCACAACTTAACTGTCCCTAGCTCTATATTAAGCTGCTTAATCTTTGTATACAGATTCTTTATGTGAGGTCGTACCTTTTAACTACAATGTGGTATAGCTGGTAAATAGTTCTTAATATGTCTTTTATACTTAATCTTGAGGTACTGTCTGATTTTGTTATACTAAGTTTGGTCATACAACAAGGGTCTTTCTAGTTAAATGACTATACTCTCTTAATAGCCCTGAAGAGCTATTTTCAATACGCTGCCTATGCCCAATAGTATACTTGCCTAAAGTATTTGCTTATTCTTCTCCTCCCCCTTGATTGAGTCCGGTTCTTTACTAATACCTACAATCCTTAAAATTGCCCACATGGGTCATATCGATATGGTACTATATATAACTCCTAAACTGCCAGATTGGCTCCTTATATTTCTAAACCCCCATCCACTAATGTACTCTGGCTTTCCT
Organism: Bombina bombina; assembly: GCF_027579735.1. Lineage (NCBI taxonomy): Eukaryota > Metazoa > Chordata > Amphibia > Anura > Bombinatoridae > Bombina > Bombina bombina. The sequence goes on from NC_069507.1 coordinate 241,980,635, forward strand.
AATTGTGTCCAGAGGCTAACTTTGGGGTTTCTCTTGCGAATACCGCAACAATAACAATATCTATACTTTTAAATGTAAACCACGTAAAGTTTAGTTCTCTAAACTCATATATTTTTTCAGTTATATACCTGGTTAATGTGTAGCACATTTATTATTCTTTTACTTTCCATATCATAACTAGCCCGTATCAGATGCTTTTCTATCATAGTGAGAAATCAGCTATTTTTGCATCTTCATTAACAACTATGATCTTGTTATGTTCCGGTGTACATTCGCTCAGGACACAGACCCTCTGGGCAGTGGTAGAGATTTGGGGACAACGACCCCTGACCCGGGGAAGAGTATGCTGGACGTGGATAGATGATATTCTGTGATTCATAGTTGCAAGAAGTTATTGTAGAATTCATGGAGAGTGCAACATATGTATACAATATATTCTGGCTTCAATGTGACTTATAGTTAGTTAATAGGAGTAGCTGCAGGATTCATGAGAGAAAAATATAGCAATGTAGGCTTCAGAGTAAACTGGTAGAATATTGACTAGTGATGTCGCAAACCTAAAAAATTGGGTTCGCAAACGGCGAATGCAAACTTCCACAAAAGTTTGCGAATGGGCGAACCGCCATAGACTTCAATAGGCAGGCGAATTTTAAAACCCACAGGGACTCTTTCTGGCCACAATAGTGATGGAAAAGTTGTTTCAAGGGCACTAACACCTGGACTGTGGCATGCCAGAGGGGGATCCATGGCAAAACTCCCATGGAAAATTACATAGTTGATGCAGAGTCTGATTTTAATCCATAAAGGGCATAAATCACCTAACATTCCTAAATTGTTTGGAATAACGTGCTTTAAAACATCAGGTATGATGTTGTATCGATCAGGTAGTGTAAGGGTTACGCCCGCTTCACAGTGTGCAGTGTAGGTGATATACCTGCCCTGACCATGCTTTGCAGACCAGGTATCAGTGGTCAGATGGACCCTTGCCCCAACACTGTATGCCAGACATGCCATTATAGCAGACTTATATGGCTTTGGCGTTGCTTTTTGGTAATTAGAAGGCTGCTAAATGCCACTGCGCACCACACGTGTTTAATGCCCAGCAGTGAAGGGGTTAATTAGGGAGCTTGTAGGCAGCTTGTAGAGTTAATTTTAGCTTAGGTGTAGTGTAGTAGACAACCCAAAATATTGATCTAGGCCCATTTTGGTATATTTCATGCCACCATTTCACTGCCAAATGCGATCAAATTTTAAAAAAAATTAAATTTTTTCGCAATTTTAGGTTTCTCACTGAAATTATTTACAAACAGCTTGTGCAATTATGGCACAAATGGTTGTAAATGCTTCTCTGGGATCCCCTTTGTTCAGAAATAGCAGACATATATGACTTTGGCGTTGCTTTCTGGTAATTAGAAGGCCGCTAAATGCTGCTGCGCATCACACGTGTATTATGGTTAGTAGTGAAGGGGTTAATTAGGTAGTTTGTAGGGAGCTTGCAGGGTTAATTTTAGCTTTAGTGTAGAGATCAGCCTCCCACCTGACACATCAGACCCCCTGATCCCTCCCAAACAGCTAACTTCCCTTCCCCACCCCACAATTGTCCCTGCCATCTTAAGTACTGGCAGAAAGTCTGCCAGTACTAAAATAAAATATTTTAAAAATTTTTTAATGTTTTTTTATAGCATATTTACATATGCTGTGGTGTAGCATCCCCCCTTAGCCCCCAACCTCCCTGATCCCCCCCAAAACAGCTCTCTAACCCTCCCCATCTGCCTTATTGGTGGCCATCTTGGGTACTGGCAGCTGTCTGCTATTATTTCACAGTCAAAAAAGTGTTGTTTTTTTAAATGTACACTACTGTTACACCAGATATGAGTGGTGGCACTGGGCAAGTGGGCACAGTATACGCTGTGAGCCTGACACACACGCTGGCAGGCAGGCAACTGCAATTAGATTAAACAGGAAAAAACTAAAAAAATGAAGACTGATGTTCTAGCCCTAAAAAGGGCTTTTTGGGGTGCTGTCCTTACAGCAGGGATCAGATGAGTCCTTCAGGACTGTAGTGGACACTGAATACACTAGCCTAGCTATCGATTTCCCTATTAAATCAGCAGCAGCTACACTGTCCCTCCTCTCACTAAGAATGCAGCTTCCAAATGAATCTAAAATGGATGCTGTCCAGGAGGTGGGAGGGTCTGAGAGGGAGGTTCTGCTGCTGATTGGCTGTAATGTGTATTCTGACTGTGAGGTACAGGGTTAAAGTTTACTCAATGATGACGAATAGGGGGCGGATCGAACATCGCATATGTTCACCCGCCGAGGCGAACGTGAACATGCTATGTTTGCCGGGAACTATTTGCCGGCGAACTATTCGCGACATCACTAATATTGACTCATAGATGCAAATTAAGGTTTGTTGCAGGTTCACAGTACATAATATTATATAGAGCTGTATGTCAGTAATAAGCAGAGCAGCACAGGTGATAGACAAGTTGCAAATGTAAGGCATTAAATACTGTTTGTGCATATATTGGAGAATCACATGAAAGCTTTTAACTGAACACATAGATGCAGAGTTCTGAATATATTAACATATTTGGAGGAGGATATTTCAGCTATGACAACTTGTAGCAGAGAATAGTTAGAATGTTCTGAGTAAGATTCTGTTATAGTAATTAGAGAGTGATTATAACCAAATGCATACTTGTAATTTAGAATAAAGTTCAGAGTTTGTTAAGTAGCAGTGTCCAGGAAACAAAATGGTATTATATGGATACTTGCGATTAGATGTAAAAAGGAAAGGCTGTAGCTTGAATATGCTTGTAAAATCCATGCAGTAACAGTCACAGACCTCTGTTGTTCAGGAACACAACTTTAAAGCTAATGCATTGCACATTATGGCTGAGAAGACTTAAAAAGAGGCTGAGGGAATCAGGTGCATGTATGATCAATTAATTTGGCAAGTAAGTTGAATGCAGATACTCCCCAAACAGTATGATTGTCAGTAGCAGGGAAGGCAGTCTTAAAGGGACAGTGATATCAGGCAGGCATATGTTACAAGGCTACATGTACTAAGCGGCGGGCGGACAGCTTCTCAACTCGCGAAGCTGTCCGCCCACCTTCGCTACACAGGCAGCGGATCTGTTGATCCACTTGCCCGTATGTATCATTACACACTCATCGAAGTGTGTAATACCCGCCCCCTTCATTCGCGCGACCAATCACACGACTGAAGGGGCTGTCAATGACCCAGAGCGAGCACTCTGTGATTTTCCCTCGCCCCCTCAGAGGTGGCGTAGGGTGTAAGAAGCAGCAGTCTAATCACAGCTGCTTCTTACATTGCAGGAAGCAGGCTCGCATATGTGAACCTGCACCGCAAAGGCTTCAGAGCAGCTTTGGGGGCTTCGTACATGGAGCCCTATGTCCTCCTCATTTACACGGTAACCTTTCTATTTGCCAAGGTTCAAGAATAGCCTTACTGGTCAACTTGTTATATCCTGATTGGATCAATAACTCACACAAGATGCAGGCGAGAATTTCACAATGTTTGCTAACAAAATTTATTTTACTATTTGAACACAGAAAGTTTTTTTTTAGCTATGAGAGACACAATAAGAACTGCAAAACTATGGTGTAACACCCAAGTATTGTTATATTAATCTCCTGTTCTTTTGTACTACCTACATTTGCATGTCCTATTGATATGTATATGTGACAAGTTTCACATGTGTGCACTATTATATATGGCTACTGCTGCAATACTATGTAATAAGAAATCTCAATAAAAAAATAAAAAAAGCGAACACTTTGATAAAATTAAGATGTACTCTGTGGTACTTGTATTGAGCTTAATGAGTCTCATAAATGTTGCTAGTGATATTGTGCAGCCTATTAGATATTACTTTCATTGTTGATGAAAACATAAATTGTACAGCCTAATTTGCACATCTAATGGAACAAGCAATAAGTAAATTGCTATCAGTTTAGCTGTAAGTGCCCATGCCATATGTAAGCTACTTGTGCTTATCTGAGCATCCTACGTTTATTAATAAACAAGCAAAGCACAAAACAAAACAACTAAACTATTAAAGTTGCTTATTATTGCTATAACAAACTTCCCCCTCAAGTAAATCATTATCAAACATGAAACAAAAAACAGCATTTAATGTGCTTAACAATATTCTGCCCAGAAAATTGGGGTCACTAATGTGATACTATTCAGCTCCAGGATGCAAAAAACGTATATGTCTAATTAATCTCAATAGAATGGATACAAAAATGAAATGAATGATTAGATACCTAGAGAAAATTCCACAAATAAATGTGCATTTAAATGAGTTGTTTACAGACAATTACACAAAGTGAGAGATATTGTGATACCTTAATTGTTTTACATAGTTATTTTTTTGTTACATAAATGAAATATAAATACCATTTATTTTGTCTATAGCAGCTAAAGCAGCAGTTCTCAACCTGTGGGTCGCGGGGCCCCCGTCAGGGGTCGAATGACGATTTGCCAGGGGTCGCCTAAAACCATCAGAAATTTGTTTTGTTTTTTGTCAGTTAGTAGTTTCTTACTATAATTGTCATTTGATAGATGTTGGCAGACATATTAATCATAATGATTTCAAATGTTTCAATTCTCGTAACTTTCCTATTTTTAACTGTTAACATTACAGTATATTGAATGGCACGCCTTACGTAACATATGCCATTGCAATTCAGCAATGAAAATGAAATGCAGAAAATAGCTTACTTGGTTGACATCTTTGCAATCTTGAACGAGTTAAATTTATCACTTCAAGGACCAAATGCAAAATGCTTCGATTTGTCTGAAAAGATCCGATCATTCCAAATGAAACTTCAACTTTGGCAAAAAAAATTGGATGAAAATAGAATTTACATGTTGCCCAACTTATCTGCTTTCTTTGAGGAAAATGCCATTGAACTTGACAAAAGGATTACAATGATAATTTACGTCAAAGAACACTTGCAAATGCTTGCGGACAAAATTTCATCATACTTTCCAAACTTACCTGACACCCCGTTTGAACTTGCTAGAAGTCCAAGTCTTGTGCCCATAGAATGCACAAGAGGAGTTTATTGAACTCATTACCAGAGATGAAGCAAAAAATGATTTCTCTTCAATCTCAGTTAAAGGGCCATTATACACTAATTATTTGCATAAATGTATTGTAGATTATCTATTTATAAAGCCCATAAAGTTTTTTTTTTTTAAAATGTATAATTTTGCTTATTTTTAAATAACATTGCTCTGATTTTCAGACTCCTAACCAAGCCCCAAAGTTTTATTTGAATACCGTCAGATACCTACTCCAGCTTGCTCCTGTTTGTGTAAAGGGTCTTTTCATATGCAAAAGAAGGGGGAGGGGGAGTGTCTTATTTCCCACTTGCAGTGGGCTTTCCAACTGCCTTTTTAACATAGCTAAACTGAAAGCTTCTAAGTAAGTTTTTAAACCATTTTATACTGGATTTTTATATCAGTATCTGTGCATCTTATTCTTTATAGTAGTGTCTATTACATGCAGTTATATGAAAATGAGTGTATACTGTCCCTTTAATGAATTCTGGATAAAGTGTTTGCAGTCATATCCTGTTCTGTCTGAGATTGTGTTGCACCTTCTTCTTCAATATCCAACAGCATATCTTTGTGAAACAGGCTTTTCAAACTTGTTGGTTATCAAGTCTAAATACAGAAGTAGACTTGATGCAGGTGATGATCTTCGTTGTGCTCTTGCAAAGACTGCCCCGAGAATTTCTGATTTGGTGAGAAAAAAGCAACCTCCGCCTTTGCACTGACGCTTAAGTAAGTTTTTTGATTTGTGGCTTTTCAAAACACTTTTGTAGCAATGTAGTTTACTGTTATTACACTAAGACTGTCTAATTAAGACTGTTACCGTTGTTACGCTTTGTTTTAATATTTTCACATGATTATACAATACAGTGAACACAGTTCAATACACAATGAATAAAAAATAAATAAACGGAAGTCGTAAACATTTGATTCAATATTGTTAGGGGTCTCCACAACTTTGGAAATGTTATCAAAGGGTCGCGGGACTAGGAAGGTTGAGAACCGCTGAGCTAAAGCATTATTTCTGTGCTTTTTAAAATAGTAGTCCTGATAGGGATTTTATAAGGCTGCAATTTGTAAAGGATACAAATTCTAGATAATACAATAAATGGCTTCAAGTTTTTAAATTGGTAGCCCAACTTTATGCCTGTTTCCAAAGCATTTGTGAATCTTGAAGGGAGAATAAAGTCAAAATTAAACTTTCACAATTCAGATAGAGCATGCAAATTTAAACAACTTTCCAATTTACTTCTATTGTATAATTTGCTTTGTTTTCTTTGTATCCTTTTTTGAAAATAAAATCTAGGTAGTCTGAAGAACAGCAACACATTACTAGGAACTAGTAATGGTGGCTGGACACATACGCCTGTTATCTTTGGTTAACTTGGTGGTGTATTCAGCTAAATCACAGTAGTGCACTGTTGCCTCTTCAATTCTTCAACAAATTGTATATTCTATCTGAATCCTGAAAAAAAAATGTGAGTTTCAAGTCCTTCTAATTGTATTAAAGGGACATTCCAGTCAAAATTTAAATGCACACAGATGAATTACATCTTTGAATAGAAACATATTTCCAATATACATATATTAGCAAAAATGCTTCTAGTAAAAGTTATCACTGTTTTAGTGTTAACATTTTTCTCTGCACGTGCATGTGAAGCATAGCTAGATATTATCACTGTACCCACATTTTAAATAATGCAGCTGCTCAGATCATCACTGGGGCTGGTATCATGTCAGCAATGAGCAAATTGAGTAATTACCAGATTGTACCAGCACCTTAGGCTATCTAAGCAAGTGCTGTGTTTAAAATGCTGGTGCACAGTGCATACTTAAATACACTTTTGAAATAGCTGTAGCTTTTATTAGAAGCATTTTTGCTAATGCATGTATATTACAAAATTGATTCTGTTCAATACCGAAATGCACCCGCGTGGTTTCCAATTTTGGCAGGAATATCCCTTTAAGTTGTACCATCATGCGACCCAACCGTGCTTACATAAAAATATTAAAATATATATGTATGTTTTTGAAGACATTTTTTGTTGTGTCAAATCCTTGAACGGTTACAAGATAGAGACTGTTCAGTTGATCATAATGAAGAGATATTCGCAACTCATGGCTGTGACAAGGCACGTGTATAAACTTTTATGAATTCCAAAATTTTTGAGTTGCTATGTTGCTGCAATATATTAGTTAAACGTAGCCGCCACTATATTAACGTTATTAACCCCTAAACCTAAGTCTAACCATAACCCTAACACCCCCTAACTTAAATAGAATTACAATAAATCTAAATAAATATTCCTATCATTAACTAAATTACTCCTATTTAAAAATAAATACTTACCTGTAAAATAAACCATAAGATAGCTACAATATAACTAATAGTTACATTGTATCTATCTTAGGGTTTATTTTTATTTTACAGGCAAGTTTATATTTATTTATTTATTTATTTATTTTTTTTATATATAATTTTTATTGAGGTTGTGCGAAAACAATACAACTTATAATAAACAACATATCATGAAAGTAAACATACATATTACATTTCAAAAATGCCGACTTCCATATAGACAGAAGGATAAAATTCCCAACAAAAATAAATCTAATGGAAAAAACTGGAACCTCTTTTTCTCTATTTTACATAGATTAGAACTAGCAGTTTGAATGGTCACATTTGGGTTTATAAGCTTATGTAAATAGTATGATAAAATATATAAGAAGAATTATACTAGTAACTCGAGCAATCCTGCGGCATTAAATATGATAACCAAGGTCAACATCATACAGAACCACAGGGATTATTAATAGAAAACAGTAATTAGGTTGCGGCATAGGTTAGATGAGCCGCGTAGTTAGACCTCCCAAATTAGGAGGTATATTGTTATGGGGGGGGGGGGAGGTGGTAAGTTGAATTTTTAAATGTTAGGTACCGGCTATAGACAGGTATGGTGAACCTGCACAATATAAATATATTAGATTAGGTAAATAACTATTTGTGTAGAGCTGAAATATGTGAAGTAAGGGATATCAAGCATATACAATGCGTTGGCAGCCAAAAACAGGCTATAGTAGAGCAAAGCATTACATTTGTGTGGGTAAGACCTAACTAGGTATGGGATTTACAGAAAACTAGGGTCATGCAGCTCCAGTATAAAATATATGGGGGAAAGATTGTGCATCTATATACTAGTGCAGGTCCAGTCTGCGTCAGAAGGCAAGCTCTCCTGGAGTAGCTAGGATCTGTACATACGATACAAGTTGGTAGTTAGTATGGTTATAGCACTCCTGTATGTATGTTCAGATAAGGATTCTTAATATAAATTTTAGACAGTTAAGGCGTCGTAAGCATAGAGTGAGCCTCGCACTTTTCAAGTTCTTCTCAAAGTTTGATTGCAATTATAGAATCTATAGATACTCTACAATAACATTTATGATTCTTTTTTTTTTTTTTTTCTTTTTTTTTTTTTCCCTTTAAATATATGAGTAGGCATAGATATATGTGTAAAGCAAGTTGCTACTTTTCGCTATAGGTATCCTTAAATAAATGAAATTGAAGAGTTTTTCATTAAGCATATTTATATATATAATCATAAATATAAAACCCTCTCTTATGTAGTAGTGCGAGCTGCTATTTTTAGCTAAATTACCAAAATTTAAGGCATAAACCATAAATCTAGAAGATAATTATGTCATATGAACAGTAATGTAGATATGGCAGGACTGGTGATAAAAGCATGGTGAGCAAAGTGAAAATGACCTCTAAAGAAGTCCAAGGCCATAGATTATTCCTAAAATAACATAAAATATTAAGAGGCAGCTGCTACTGGGTCAAAACCAAGTTGATAGCGTAGTACCACTATTTCTAAGAAAAAGTTCAGAAATATATATTAACTCCTGTACTAAAATAATACACAAGGGCAATGCTTTTATATTATGGAGAGTGCATCCCTGTCGTTAAATATTATAGGCTAAGGTTTATTTCAGCTCACTTGGTCCAGTCCTGCCAGCTGGGCATGGGCCCAATACCCAGCGGCAGCTGGCTATTTCGATAAAAAGAGAGTCTCCACAAATAAAAGGTACAGGAGCAACTTTACATAGTATTTAGAGCAATAAAATTCAAAACAATGAATAACATTAAATAAGCACTTTTGGTATGTGGATAAGATAACAGACTCGGCAGGTTACATATGCATAAGACAGATCTCTAGGCTGTACCAAGGACCAATAGCAAACTGCTAGTGCAAAATAAATAAAGGTGTAACAAAAAAGGCCATGAGCTCATACAATATTAAGATAAAGCTTAGGGTCAACATTATTTACAAAGCAGTTGTTTCACCATACCATATATAACTATACTAGACATAGTACTGACCAGGTTAGGTTGCAACAGAAGATAAATGTACCATGGTGTATGTGAGCAGGGGCGCCTAATATATCTTATTCCCTTTGCAAGGAATATTTTACAAGAGAGACTGTCACTGAAAAATATAAAAAGTTAAGCTAAACACATCAGGGAGCAAGCAAATTTTCTAGGGGGCAATAATATAGAACATTTAAAACATAAACAGTTGCACAAGTCCACATTAGATAGAGTCTTAAATATATCTGCTAGGGACACATACCAGTATAATCAAACATGGAACACAAAAAAGCTAACTAACTGAGATTAGAGTCCTCACACAGATTGCTCATGAAAGGGACAAGCTTACCATAACATTATGCTGCTACCAATAGCTCAATATACATGAGATACATCAAGTAGATTAGAGATATAAAGGTAAATAAGAGAATCATCAAACGCTTAAACATGAGTTAACCAGCAGCATCGCCGGCCAGTATCATTGTTATTATCTCTATAAGGCAGAACAATAAGGTGTCCTTAGCATACATCTATGAAGTGTTAATATTGGCATGATAAGCTCTAAAATAAATGAGGCTGTAGTCCCTCGGTCGCTGTAGGGAGTCCTGATGCTTCAACAAACGGCAATAAAACTGTGGGGGCAACTTCAGATACAGCGGCTTGAAAGTCAAAACATTTTTGGGAAGTAAGTCGGGGAGACAAGCTATATTCAAAGCATGGAGTTGTCCTAGAAAATGTGAGTGCAAAAGTGATGTCCCTAGCGAAAGCTAGTATGCCCCACATTTCAAAAGGTAAAGTCTCTTAATTCCCTGTGGTCATAAGTGGTTCCTCTGTAAGGAGCACTATAGTAGCGCCTAAGTTACCCGATACCTTTCCGACAGCTGGAGGGAACCTGCAGCACTCGCTGTACCGGTCTCAGACATGGCCTCCAGTCGGCCACAACAGTAGAATTCTGAGAATGCTGAGGGACTCCATGAAGCAATGGTAAACAAGCTGAGAGCCCCTCCAGCCAAGAGACATCTATGCGAGATAAACTGAGTACCTCAAAAGGGCTTTGAAAGGCAGCCCAGCCAACGGCCGCTGCACATAGCTCTCGCGGCCAATTTTGTCTTTTGAAGCTCTGGAATGCATCCGTTCGTGGTGTTTCTCTCAGGTCTCGACGCGGTATTCCCAAGTGCAAATCATGCAGGTCGTTAGCAGTGACCGCTGCATCGCCAGCACTCCGCTCCTTCGTTTCCTCCATGACATAGGGCAATGGAAAGTGCACCGATGTTGTCCTCAAAGATGGCGGCTTACGTGACTCAGTTATTGCTTCTGAGCGCTTCTCCTCATGGTTAGCCGTAATGCCCAGAATGATAGTATGTGCAGCAAGGGGCTTGAAAGCCGCCGCTACTGCATTCGAGAGGGCATCGTGGTGGCGATCCAATAGTTCTACCATCTGATGTAGAATAAGTGCAGCCATGACTTAACACATGTGGCACACCATAGAAGTTTAAGAGCAGGGTCCTGAAAGATATTTAGTGCTGCAAGTTTGTTTTTAAGGCATCCGAAAGATTACACTCTCCATGGGTCTGCAAATTGGGATAAAGATAGCTAAAACATATAATAAATCCCTGAAAAGTCTGAAATGTTTTAGGAGCTCTGGAAGTGTGCGTCTTGTCACGGTGATAGCTGGCTCCGCCCCCCAAGTTTATATTTATTTTAACTGCACAGAAGAAATCAATACAATCTCTTCCAATAGAGGGCACTAATCAAAAGATAAAAAAAATATATATATAAGGAATGAATAGAATATCAATACAATAACTCAATATAGAAATATAAAAATATAAACAATTGTCAAATTATTCAGTTGGTAATGAGTGTATATAAAATAAGGTTAAATGATAAAACGTCTGTAAAAAGGAAATAAACTTTCCAATCAATGGGTAAACACCCACTTATTAAATTTATGCAAACCTCATAAATATAAACAGCATAGTCCCAACACATATGATGTGTGAAGTATCCAAGGGTTATTTCAAACTTCTCTTCCAATTGGAGGATACCTCTGAGAATCCAAACAAGTGCAGCACTTTCTTTACACCTTGGTGACAGATAATCTAGTACAGAAATACAAAAACATAGAGAGGCGCATGTGTGTATCAGTAGTAAATGGTGTGGGATAATTGCAGATAAACCCCTGTGTCAGGGTACTCACATTTCCCAGGAGCACTCAGACAGTGCTATTAGGTGCAGGCTGGATATTTTTACAGCAACCCAGCTTACTGTTCTGTCGAGTGCAAACACTCCCAAATGTGAATGCCCAGGAAAGCAGGATAGCAGGAGCTCAATTCAGGAATCACAAGAGCACATAGCTGCAGGGTTTCCAGCAGCTTATTACTTCCAGTGGAAGTGATTGGTAAAGGATTTGCGAGGCAGGTTCCAGTTAAAAAGGTTCAACAACCAATTTATTATAAAACCATAAAAACTATTTAAAAACAGGAACCAAAGCTAGGTGGGGTAAAGTGACAGACCCCCCTACAAAATGCTACGCGTTTCTCAGCGCTTCAAACGCTGTTTCATCAGGCATACAAAATAGGGCTATGATTAGCCATTAAATACATGCTTTACTAAACCTTTACCAATCAGAATACACAGAAAAAACACCTGAGAACTACCCTCACACACAAGGGAGTGGTCTCTTCAAATTAACCCTTTGTTTGGGACACATATTCTCATCCAAAGTATAAAAATAGGTCTATCTATAGTGTATACAATATTTATCTTAAAGGCTTCATTGTGATCAAATATATTTGTAAAATCTTGAAGGTGTAAATACAGTGATTCGCTGCTAGGTAGCGTTACAAGAATAAAGTGTAAATATAAAGTAATAGTCACTTTGTGTCATTGCTAAGAAAAGTTTGATCAACTGAGATTCAAAGGAATATAAAATAAAATAAATTAGACTGACCTGACACTCTAATGGTATCGGTATCCTCTCAGTTCATCATGTATTATATAAATGTTACAAGGTGAAAAAAGAGCAATGTTTCACTTTTTGAAGATCGTAATAATAATGTGCAATGTGAAATAATATATGTGACATTCGTCATACTGTACTGATGGTAATGTACCTTTCAAATACATATAGAAGTATCTTCTTGCCGATTTTGAGATTCATTCGTGCTGTTTCTTGTTGTTAAGTCTTTACGCTAAGAGACCCTGTTTACTTCCGGTCTCGTGACTATGATGGGGGCGTGACTACAAGTGTAATGTAAAATATGAAAGGGTTGATAGCTACGCTAAATTCATAAACAAAAAGAAGGTGATATAAAGATCCCTTAATGGTGTAGAAATATTATACATAGTGAACTGGCGTGATAATCAAATGTGGACATGTGATCCTAAATACAATGTGCACATAGCCGCTAATCTGCCAAATATATCTGAATGTGTATAAATGATATATGATACTAACAATAAAATAACATTATAGGGCCTGACTATACAATTAATATTGAATCAGATAATAATCATTTAATGTGTACGCTAGTGTGGGTCCATATAAGGAATTAACCCCACAAATTCTAAACCCTCTTAAAGGGGTAGGTTGCTGGGATAGGGGTAATATAGCCCTTTAAATGCAATATAATGATAGTGAAAATAAATATAATTGATCATATCATAAAATGATACAAAGAAGGCCTACTTCAGAGTGTAATGATACCAATCTGAGTGATATATCAAAAACTATTACAAAGATAGCCTACTTCAGTTATAATAATAATAGTAGTAATAGAATGATAACATAACATTGATTTGAATATGTGTAACCAAACTCCAGTTTACAAGCAACATATAACAAAGGATATAAACAATATATATTCCTATCAGAATGCTGGTGAATCTATCACTTCATAAGGCCCATGGGATATATAGATTGGAATTTATAAATCCAATACTTTTCTCTTTGCCTTAATTTAATGAACCTATTGTATTTGTGTGATGGTAAAATACATTCTAAAGGAGATATAGAAAAACTACATGGTTCTCCCAAATGTTTTTGTACATAGTGTCTAGGAATGCTGTGACAAAGTAATTTATTCTTGATGTTCCATCTGGTGCGGACTTTACGTGTTGTGCGGCCTAAGTATTGCAGGCCACATCTGCAGGATAATACATAAATGACATAAGATGTATTACAAGTGATATGCCCCATTATTTTGAAAACTTCACCAGTAGTATTGGCAGTTATAGTTGTCGATTTATGTGAAATATATTTACACATAGTGCACCTGAGGTGTCTGCATCTATAAATACTTGGAGGAGTATTTAATTTAAGTTGTTTAACCCCTGATTTTTTTGACATTACTATCTTACTGGGTGCCAGTTTTTGCTTAAGGGTGTGGCTCTTCTATAGGTCACCAAAGGTATAGAATCTAAAATTTGTTGAAGTATAGGATCTTTCTGGAGTAAATGACAATGTTTATGTAATGACTTCTTTATCGCTCTATGATTAGAGTTGTATTGGGTGATAAAACGTAGCTGTGATATATAGTCACCATCCTTGTTAATTATTTGATTTCTATGGGGTTTTCCTTGAAGTAGATCAGTTCTACTTAAATCTCTGGATCTTTTTTGGCTATTCTCTACCAGAGAAAGTGGGTATCCTTTTGCTAAGAATCTTTCAACTAGGATGGGGGATTGGGAATCATATGTTTCTAGAGTATTGCCATTTCTCCTAATTCTGTTGAACTGGCTATATGGTATATTAATCTTCCAGTTTTTGAGGTGATTACTTCCAAAATGTAAAAAGTTGTTAGTATCCACTTTTTAAAAAAAATATTTTAGGGACTTTGGGCCTGCAAAAGAGCTAACTGCCCTTTTTAAGGACAATGCCCATCCAAATGCCCTTTTCAGGGCTATGGGGAGCTTAGTTTTTTTTAGATAGTATTTTATTTGGGGGGTTGGTTGTGTGGGTAGTGGGTTTTACTGTTGGGGGGGGGGGGTTGTTTGTATTTTTTTGGGGGGTAAAAGAGCTGATTACTTTGGGGCAATGCCCCGCAAAAGGCCCTTTTTAAGGGCTATTGGTAGTTTAGGCTAGGTTTTTTTTTTATTTTGGGGAGGCTTTTTTATTTTAATAGGGCTATTAGATTAGGTGTAATTAGTTTAAACATCTGTAATTTGTTTATTATTTTCTGTAATTTAGTGGGGGGGGGTTTGTACTTTAGCTAATTTAATTTAGGTAATTGTATTTAATTTAGTTAATTTATTTAATTATAGTGTAGTGTTAGGTGTTAGTGTAACTTAGGTTAGGTTTTACTTTACAGGTACTTTTGTATTTATTTTAGCTAGGTAGTTATTAAATAGTTCATAACTATTTAGTAACTATTCTACCTAGTTAAAATAAATACAAACTTGCCTGTAAAATAAAAATAAATCCTAAGCTAGATACAATGTAACTATTAGTTATATTGTAGCTAGCTTAGGGTTTATTTTACAGGTAAGTATTTAGTTTTAAAGAGGAATAATTTAGTTAATGATAGTAATATTCATTTACATTTATTGTAATTATATTTAAGTTAGGGGTGTAAGAGTTAGACTAAGGTTTAGGGGTTAATAACTTTAATATAGTGGTGGTGACGTTGGGAGCGGCAGATTAGGGGTTAATAAATATAATATAGGTGTCGGCGATGTTGGGGGCAGCAAATTAGGGGTTAATACATATAATGTAGGTGTCGGTGGTGTCGGGGTGGCAGATTAGGGGTTAATAAGTATAAGATTAGGGGTGTTTAGACTTAGGGTTCATGTTAGGGTGTTAGATGTAGCCATAAAATATTTTACCTGTAAAAATAAAGTACAAATACTCCCCCCAACATTAAAACCCACCACCCACACAACCAACCCTACTCTAAAACCCACCCAATCCCCCCTTAAAAAAGACTAACCCCTTGAAGATCACCCTACCGTGAGATGTCTTCACCCAACCGGGCAGAAGTGGTCCTCCAGACAGGCAGAAGTAGTCATCCAACCGTGCAGAAGTGGTCCTCCAGATGGGCAGAAGTCTTCATCCAGACGGCATCTTCTATCTTCATCCATCTGGCACGGAACAGGTCCATCTTCAAGACATCCGACGCGGAGCATCCTCTTCATCCAGAGTCTTCTTACTAAATGACGGTACCTTTAAGTGATGTCATCCAAGATGGCGTCCCTTCAATTCCGATAGGCTGATAGAATTCTATCAGCCAATCTATCAGCCAATCGGAATAAAGGAAGAAAAAATCCTATTGGCTGATGCAATCAGCCAATAAGATTGAGCTCGCATTCTATTGGCTGATTGGAACAGCCAATAGAATGCCAGCTCAATCCGATTGGCTGATTGGATCAGCCAGTAGGATTGAACTTCAATCCTATTGGCTGATTGCAAAGGCAACCATAGACTTTTTGAAATGCTAGGGTTGACTGTTTAAACAAATAAAGGGCACTTTCATTCATGAAGTATAAGATACTTCATGCAGAAAGTGCCTTTATTAGTTTCAACCGTTATCTGCTACAGCAGCCGACTGCAAAAAAATATTTTGCTAAGAGGTGACATTTTCACCTCTTAGCAAATAGCCATGGGCGCCAAACTTTATTTCCCGCATGGCTATTGGCTAAAAGGTGAAAATGTCACCTTTTAGCAATGGTTGAAACTAATAAAGGCACTTTCTGCATGAAGTATCTTATGCTTCATGAATGAAAGTGCCTTTTATTTGTTTCAACAATCAACCCTAGCTTTTTTAAAAACACTATGGTTGACTTTCACTTCAATGTCAACCATGTCTTCCAAGTTCTTCTCTAAACACTGGTTTTCTTGTTTAACTTGGCACAGCAGTTTTTTTTATATAACAGTTGTTTGCCCTTCCAGTCTCCAGTCTCATTACTTCCTATAATTTGTATATGCATACCATTCATAAAAAATAGAGAAATTTAATAAAGCTTTAGGCATCATATGCAAGGCAGGCTCAAGATATTGTGCTGCCTGGGTCCGAGAATGATGCTCCCCCAGTATTAACATTACTGATAACTATATCATCTTACTAGCCTGGCTTCTGACCTTACTAAGCCTGCCTACCTGCAACCAATGCTTTTGCACAGGACAGGACTGGTCTGGATCTGACAGTGACTGACTCAGTCACTGAAGTGCTGCCCCTTGTCAAGTGCTGTCTGGGTCCATTGGACCCACTTGGTCCCATGGTTGAGCCGGCCCTGATCATATGTGGTTTACTGAACTAAGCAATTTCTTTATCTTTTTGTACAAGAAGCTGTTTAAGAGAAATCTGATCTTTTTTCACCTTTCATTCTGATTTAATACTAATGGCAGTGACTCACGGTACAGATTCCCTCTATAGCTGTAATTACCTTACTGTAAAAGTAAATTTCCTCTTCTTAAGCTGTGATTTAAAACAGGTGACAATTAGCTGGCATTGATCTAGGTGAAGAGCGTACATGATCAATCTTCAGACACTTTAAAAACAGCTACATTCTCATTGCTTTTAGTCAATATGATTTTGAGAGTAATTATCCATAATTTTGTTTGTAAATCGGTAAAACAGGTGGTTGCATAGCAGGTTATGCAAAATTACTTTTTTCTTTTTTGCGGTATAGTCTTTTTTTTTATTAAGTCTCTTATCTAAAAAGTAAACAAGTGCAGATTTGTATTTTAATTTATGGAAACGACTAAACTCAGAGATAAGTTTGCAGTGGCAGGATGATAAATGGCCCTGCTTAGTGCTTTTAAATTTAAGTAGAAAAAGTTGCATTATGAACATTCTTGTTTGGAAAAAAAACAAATTATGTTTTTTGTTTGTTGTTTTTTTGTTTTTAAATCATTTTAATATAGTCTTTCAAGAGCAGACCAGCAAGGACCTTGGAATCAAACTGTAATTCATTCCCTCTTCAAGAAAAAATAGTTGAAATGAAATGTAGCTATGTATGTCGGAATGCTTTACACAATCTTGATAAATAATAAATGTTGGATTTATTTGTTTCTAAACTAATATCAAATTTAAGCTTAGAAAAAAAAAATCTCTGTTTTGTTAATGTATAACTTGAATATTTATGCATCATAATTCAAACATAGATTTTTGTAGATGTCAATCTATATAAAGGGAAAATGTTAAAATTAGAATTTAGAATGTTTCAATTCATATTCAAATGTTAACATTCAATATTTGTCTGTTACCTTCAATATTCTAATGTAAACATTTGATAACTTAAAGAGACAGTAAAGTCAAAATTAAAGATTTATGCTTTAGAGAGAGCATTACTTTCTAATTTACTTTTATTGTACAATTAGCTTTGTTCTCTTGGAAAACCTAGGTAGGCTGATAGGAGTTTAGGAGCGTGCATACAGTAAGTCTTTAGCAGTCAATGGCAGCAGTATTTGCAACTATGTATAAAATAGCTATAAGCATTGTTGTCAGGTGGTTAAAGTTGATTACAATTGCATGCTCTATCCAATCCATTTAAGTTTAATTTTGACTTTACTGACCCTTTAAAGGGACCGTGTGCTATAAAATTGGTTTTGTTACTCTTAAAGGGACAGTCAAGTCCAAAAAAAACTTTCATTATTTAAATAGGGCATGCAATTTTAAACAACTTCCCAATTTACTTTTATCACCAATTTTGCTTTGTTCTCTTGGTATTCTTAGTTGAAAGCTAAAACTAGGAGGTTCATATGCTAATTTCTTAGACCTTGAAGACTGCCTCTAATCTGAATACATTTTGACCACTAGAGGGCATTAGTTCACATGTTTCATATAGATAACATTGAGCTCATGCACGTAAAGTGACCTAGGACTGAGCACTGATTGGCTAAACTGCATGTCTGTCAAAAGAACTGAAATAAGGGGCAGTCAGCAGAAGCTTAGATACAAGATAATTACAGAGGTAAAAGGTATATTAATATAACTGTGTTGGTTGTGCAAAACTGGGGAATGGGTAATAAAGGGATTATCTTTCTTTTTAAACAACAAAAATTCTGGTGTTGACTGTCCCTTTAATGTGTTTTCAAAGACTAGTTATACCAGCTGTATACAACCTATGGGAATTTGTTATTTTAGGATTATTTTATATTTGAAATAGTGTTTTTTTGCTAAATGAAATCACAATCTGTTGAGCTTGCTGGGAGACTACACCTCTTTGTCTTGTCTCCCTCTATATACACACAAAGTCCTCCTTATTGTATATTTCATTGTGTACACAAAGAGCATTACTTAGGGCTAGATGATCTCAAGCTCTCTACTCAAATGAGATGATCTAAAATGATGCTCCAGAACCGCAAGTTACCTAACAAGATTCTAGAAAGGCAGATTTTGCTAAATTTCTCTAGAGGCATCTCCTGCATTTCTGGATTTGAACGGGCAGCAAGTATAGTGCAATATAGCACTGCATGGCATGAGAGTTATGTTACATTTACATTTTGTGATTAGTATTTTATATTACTTTAGATGTCAGATTTTGTCCTTTTTTACATTTAAGCTTTGCACTTTCTAATTTGTATTTTAATGCATTTAGATTCTGTATAGGGCAGTGTATTTAGGATTGTGATTTTACAATTTCTGGTTATGCTTTGATGGTTTCTGTGTAACTTTAGCATGTTAGGATCATCATTTTTATATGTATTTGTATATTTTGCAAATTATATTGCACTTTGTATTTGTTGAATATAAAATAAAACTAATAATTTCAGAAAGTGGGAGGGATAGGGTAGTTGGCAAGATCTGTCTAAATCTCACCATTCTCATGATATGCTCTAAGCATTTTATAGTTACCCTCAGGTCTCAATAATTTATCTTACCAGCTGTATGCAGGTAGTTTTCTGAAAATTCACACAACATTTTTTTAACTGAAAGAAAAGTAATGTATACTAAACTAGAAGCAAATACAAGGTGTATCAGTGCCAGGAGTTTCTCACACTTTGAAAACGACTGTTCTGTCTTTGATTCAGATAGACTCTAAAGCATATAATTTTAAACAACATTCACATTTACTTGTATTATCTCATTGTTTTGTTCTTTTGGTAACCTTTGTTGAAAGCATACCATGGTAGCTGGTGATCCAGCTGGCCCTATTGCAAGAGAATAGTGATGACCACAATAAAGGTATATATAATAAATGCCCTAAATTACCATATTTTTATTTGGAATTTTGGGAGAAAAGTTGTTTACAGAATAAAACAAAAATGTTCATTATACTTAAACACATACCTATAAATAGTCAAACCAGAGAAACTGATAACTTTGCAGTGGTCTCTTAATTTTTTACAGAGCAGTATTTGCATCTTGTCAATGGCTCACCCTATATGTTCAGCTAACACATGTGATAATAAAAGTAAATCAGAAAGTTGTTTAAAATTCTATGCTCTATGTGAATTATGAAAATAAAATCTGGGTTGCATGTCCCTTTAATTTCAATCCTGTCCAGTGAGATTCTGTATCAAAGAGAGCTTCATTACTTTGTTTGGGCCTGATAATCAAAGATTCTCCAGCTTGGAGAGAAATTATAGTGCAGACTTCACAGGGGCTGAGCTGATTGATTGAATTCTCTAAGAAAGAGGGTGGAACCTTGAACTCCCAGAGAAATGAGAGATGCCTCTCATAAAGCTCTCCACTCAGAATAGATGAACACTGCAGAGTGGATCTGATTGTTGGGAATAATATTCAAATGTAATAATAATGGAATTTTTTTAATTCCTACTTTCTAGTGTTGGAGGTATTTAAAAATAACTCCCAACTTCCTCTAGATTTTTGTACTGTTGCTTGTATAACTCAATAATTGTTTACTGATGTGAGTGCAAATTAATTCTGCATTAAAAACAGTTTTGTCTTCTAAAGACACCATATGGCTTCCCCAAAAAATTTAATTTGTATAGTATCAAGGTGCAGATATATTTCTATTTTTTTTATCCCGATTTCTTTTTAGTGAACTATTATTTACAGTGAACACATTGAGGCCTACTTATCAAGCCGTCAACTGTGCTGCATTCAACGGCACCAATACGCTTGCCTGACATCACCTAACATTGCGGCTGCGGACCTGAATACGCTCTTCATATTTATATAAACAGCTGTCAAAAAGCCGCGCACCAAGTACGGGGCGATTAACAGCGGACTGTTATTAACTAACAGTCATCGATCTCGCTGCACTTCGGCTTTTTCACAGCTTTATTTGTATACTGTCACTAAGCAACACCACTATACTAAACTGTTTAAACCCTATCCCGCTGCTCCCGGACCCTGCCGCAACTAACTAAAGGTATTAACCCCTAAACCTCTGGCCTCCCACATCACTACCACTTACTAAACCTATTAACCGCCAGCCCCCCACATCGCCACATCGCCTATTGGCTGATCCAATCAGCCAATAGGATTAAGCTTGCGCATTCTATTGGCTATTCCAATCGAGTTCATTCAAGTTCAATCCTATTGGCTGATTGCTACAGCCAATAGGATTTTTCAACCTTAATTCCGATTGGCTGATAGAATTCTATCAGCCAATCTGAATCTAAGGGACGCCATCTTGGATGACGTCATTTAAAGGAACCTTCATTGTTCAGAAGATGTCATAAGAAGAGGATGCTCCACGCCGGATGTCTTGAAGATGTAGCCACTCCGCGCCGGATGGATGAAGATAGAAGATGCCGTCTGGATGAAGACTTCTGTGGGTTTGGATGAAGACTTAAGCCGCTTGGATGAAGACTTCTGCCGGCTTCATTGAGGATGGATGTTGGATCTTTAAAACTGTAAGTGGATCTTCGGGGGTTAGTTTTAGGATTTTTTTAAGGGTTTATTGGGTGGGTTTTAATTTTAGATTAGGGTTTGGACAGCAATAGAGCTAAATGTCCTTTAAAGGCAATGCCCATCCAAATGCCCATTTCAGGGCAATGGGGAGCTTAGGTTTTTTTAGTTAGGTTTTTATTTGGGGGGGTTTGGTTGCGTGGGTGGTGGGTTTTACTGTTGGGGGGTGTTTGTATTTTTTATTTACAGGTAAAAGAGCTGTTTTCTTGGGGGAAATTCCCCTCAAAAGGCCCTTTTAAGGGCCATTGGTAGTTTATTGTAGGTTAGGGGTTTTTTACTTTTGGGGGGCTTTTTTATTTTCATAGGGCTCTTAGATTAGGTGTAATTAGTTTAAATATTTGATAATGTATTTTTTATTTTGTGTAACTATCGGCTAGATTTAGAGTTTGGCGGCCAAAGGGGTGCGTTAGCTACGCGTGCTTTTTTTCTCCCGCACCTTTTAAATACCGCTGGTATTTAGAGTTCACAGAATGGCTGGGTTTTCAGTGCGTTAGGCTCCAAAAAGGGAGCGTAGAGCATAATTTAACGCCACTGCAACTCTAGATACCAGCGGTGCTTACGGGCGCGGCCAGCTTCAAAAACGTGCTCGTGCACGATATCCCTATAGAAAACAATGGGGCAGTTTGAGCTGAAAAAAAACCTAACACCTGCAAAAAAGCAGCGTTCAGCTCTTAACGCAGCCCCATTGTTTTCTATGGGGAAACACTTCCTACATCTGCACCTAACACTCTAACATGTACCCCGAGTCTAAACACCCCTAACCTTACACTTATTAACCCCTAATCTGCCTCCCCCGCTATCGCTGATCCCTGCATATTATTATTAACCCCTAATCTGCCGCTCTGTATACCGCCGCTACCTACATTATCCCTATGTACCCCTAATCTGCTGCCCCTAACACCGCCGACCCCTATATTATATTTATTAACCCCTAATCTGCCCCCCACAACGTCGCCGCCAGCTACCTACAATAATTAACCCCTAATCTGCCGATCGGAGCTCACCGCTACTATAATAAATATATTAACCCCTAAAGCTAAGTCTAACCCTAACACTAACACCCCCCTAAGTTAAATATAATTTTTATCTAACGAAATAAATGAACTCTTATTAAATAAATTATTCCTATTTAAATCTAAATACTTACCTGTAAAATAAACCCTAATATAGCTACAATATAAATTATAATTATATTGTAGCTATTTTAGGATTAATATTTATTTTACAGGTAACTTTGTATTTATTTTAACCAGGTACAATAGCTATTAAATAGTTAAGAACTATTTAATAGCTACCAAGTTAAAATAATTACAAAATTACCTGTAAAATAAATCCTAACCTAAGTTACAATTAAACCTAACACTACACTATCAATAAATAAATTAAATACAATTCCTACAAATAAATACAATTAAATAAACTAACTAAAGTACAAAAAATAAAAAAGAACTAAGTTACAAAAAATAAAAAAATATTTACAAACATTAGAAAAAAATTACAACAATTTTAAACTAATTACACCTACTCTAAGGCCCCTAATAAAATAACAAAGACCCCCAAAATAAAAAAATGCCCTACCCTATTCTAAATTACAAAAGTTCAAAGCTCTTTTACCTTACCAGCCCTTAAAAGGGCCCTTTGCGGGGCATGCCCCAAAGAATTCAGCTCTTTTGCCTGTAAAAAAAAACATACAATACCCCCCCAACATTACAACCCACCACCCACATACCCCTAATCTAACCCAAACCCCCCTTAAATAAACCTAACACTATGCCCCTGAAGATCTTCCTACCTTGTCTTCACCATGCCAGGTATCACCGATCGTTCCAGGCTCCGAAATCTTCATCCAAGCCCAAGCGGGGGCTGGCGATCCATAATCTGGCGGCTGAAGAGGTCCAGAAGAGGCTCCAAAGTCTTCATCCTATCCGGGAAGAAGAGGCGATCCGGACCGGCAACCATCTTGATCCAAGCGGCATCTTCTATCTTCATCCGATGACGACCGGCTCCATCTTGAAGACCCCCACCGCGGACCCATATTCTTCTTCCGACGACTTCCCGATGAATGACGGTTCCTTTAAGGGACGTCATCCAAGATGGCGTCCCTTGAATTCCGATTGGCTGATAGGATTCTATCAGCCAATCGGAATTAAGGTAGGAAAATTCTGATTGGCTGATGGAATCAGCCAATCAGAATCAAGTTCAATCCGATTGGCTGATTCAATCAGCCAATCAGATTGAGCTCGCATTCTATTGGCTGTTCCGATCAGCCAATAGAATGCGAGCTCAATCTGATTGGCTGATTGGATCAGCCAATCGGATTGAACTTGATTCTGATTGGCTGATTCCATCAGCCAATCAGAATTTTCCTACCTTCATTCCGATTGGCTGATAGAATCCTATCAGCCAATCGGAATTCGAGGGACGCCATCTTGGATGACGTCCCTTAAAGGAACCGTCATTCGTCGGGAAGTCGTCGGAAGAAGAAGATGGGTCCGCGGTGGAGGTCTTCAAGATGGAGCCGGTCGTCATCGGATGAAGATAGAAGATGCCGCTTGGATCAAGATCCAGCCTGGAACGATCGGTGATACCTGGCATGGTGAAGACAAGGTAGGAAGATCTTCAGGGGCTTAGTGTTAGGTTTATTTAAGGGGGGTTTGGGTTAGATTAGGGGTATGTGGGTGGTGGGGGGTAATGTTGGGGGGGGGTATTGTATGTTTTTTTTTACAGGCAAAAGAGCTGAATTCTTTGGGGCATGCCCCGCAAAGGGCCCTTTTAAGGGCTGTTAAGGTAAAAGAGCTTTGAACTTTTGTAATTTAGAATAGGGTAGGGCATTTTTTTATTTTGGGGGTCTTTGTTATTTTATTAGGGGGCTTAGAGTAGGTGTAATTAGTTTAAAATTGTTGTAATTTTTTTCTAATGTTTGTAAATATTTTTTTATTTTTTGTAACTTAGTTCTTTTTTATTTTTTGTACTTTAGTTAGTTTATTTAATTGTATTTATTTGTAGGAATTGTATTTAATTTATTTATTGATAGTGTAGTGTTAGGTTTAATTGTAACTTAGGTTAGGATTTATTTTACAGGTAATTTTGTAATTATTTTAACTAGGTAACTATTAAATAGTTATTAACTATTTAATAGCTATTGTACCTGGTTAAAATAATTACAAAGTTACCTGTAAAGTAAATATAAATCCTAAAATAGCTACAATATAATTATAATTTATATTGTAGCTATATTAGGATTTATTTTACAGGTAAGTATTTAGCTTAAAATAGGAATAATTTATTTAAAAATAGTTAATTTATTTCATTAGATTTAAATTATATTTAACTTAGGGGTGTGTTAGGGTTAGGGTTAGACTTAGCTTTAGGGGTTAAAAAATTAATTAGAATAGCAGTGAGCTCCGGTCGGCAGATTAGGGGTTAATGTTTGAAGTTAGGTGTCGGCGATGTTAGGGAGGGCAGATTAGGGGTTAATACTATTTATTATAGGGTTATTGAGGCGGGAGTGAGGCGGATTAGGGGTTAATAACTTTATTATAATAGCAGCGCGGTCCGGTCGGCATATTAGGGGTTAATAAGTGTAGGCAGGTGGAGGCGACGTTGAGGGGGGCAGATTAGGGGTTAATAAATATAATATAGGGGTTGGCGGTGTTAGGGGCAGCAGATTAGGGGTACATAAGTATAACGTACCTTGCGGTGGAGTGCGGACGGCAGATTAGGGGTTAAAAATTTTTAATAGAGTGGCTGCGATGTGGGGGGACCTCGGTTTAGGGGTACATAGGTAGTTTATGGGTGTTAGTGTACTTTAGAGCACAGTAGTTAAGAGCTTTATAAACCGGCATTAGCCCAGAAAGCTCTTAACTACTGTTTATTTTCTGCGGCTGGAGTTTTGTCGTTAGATTTCTAACGCTCACTTCAGCCACGACTCTAAATACCGGCGTTAGAAAGATCCCATTGAAAAGATAGGATACGCAATTGACATAAGGGGATCTGCGGTATGGAAAAGTCGCGGCTGGAAAGTGAGCGTTAGACCCTTTAATGACTGGCTCCAAATACCAGAGGGCGGTAAAAACCAGTGTTAGGAGCCTCTAACGCTGGTTTTGACGGCTACCGCCCAACTCTAAATCTAGGCCTTAGTGTTTAGTTTTTTAACTTAGTGTTTGCTATTTTGTGTAACTTAGTTGTTTAAATATATAATATAGTTAATTTAATTTGTAGTTTAATGTAATTTTAGTATAATAGTTAGGGTAGATTAATAATAGTTTAATATAGTTTAATGTAATTTTAGTATAACAGTTAGGGTAGATTAATTAAAGGGACGCTGAACCCAAATTTGTTCATTTGTAATTCAGATAGAGCATGCAATTTTAAGCAACTTTCTAATTTACTCCTATTATCAATTTTTCTTCGTTTTCTTGCTATCATTTTTTGAAAAAGAAGGCATCTAAGCTTTTTTGGTTTTAGTACTCTGGACAGCACTTTTTTTTATTGGTGGATGAATTTATCCTCCAATCAGCAAGGACAACCCAGGTTGTTCACCAAAAATGGGCCGGCATCTAAACTTACATTCTTGCATTTCAAATGAAGATACCAAGAGAAAGAAGAAAATTTGATGTCATGCTCTATCTGAATCACAAAATTATTTTTTTGGGTACAGTGTCCCTTTAATAGTTTAATATAATTTAATTTAAATCTAAAGGTAAGTTTAAATTTATTATAAGATAGGGATGAGTTAATATTTAATGTAAAGTTAGCGGGTTGTTAGGTTTCGGGGTTAATAGGTTTAGTATGTGCTAGTGATGTGGGAGGCCAGGGCTTTAGGGGTTAATACATTTATTTAAGTGCGGTGGGCTCCGGGAGCAGCGGGATAGGGGTTAATAACTTTGTAGGTGGTGGCGGTGTAGGGGGCGGTAGATTAGGGGTTAATAAGTATAATGTAGGTGGCGGCAGTGTCGGGGGGCAGATTAGGGGTTAATAAGTATAATGTAGGTGGCGTCGGTGGCGGGGCCGCAGATTAGGGGTTAATAAAATAATGTATGTGGCGACGGTGTCAGGGGGACAGATTAGTGGTTAATAAGTGTAACGTAGCAGCGGGATAGGGGTTAATAACTTTGTAGGTGGCGGCGGTATAGGGGCGGCAGATTAGGGGTTAATAAGTATAATGTAAGTGGCAGCGGTGGCGGGATACCAGATTAGGGGTGAATAAGTATAATGTAGGTGGCAACGGTGTAGGGGGCGGCAGATTAGGGGTGTTTAAACTCGGGGCTTATGTTAGGGTGTTTTATTACTTTTATTCTCCCATAGGAATCAATGGGATATCGGGCAGCAGCGAACATAAGCTTTTGCTGCTTTCAGACTACTATTGATTCCTATGGCATCCGCCGCCTCCAAGGCGGCGGATTGAAAACCAGGTACACTGGGCCGGTATAGTGGCGAGCGTACCTGGTAGAAAGTTGATAACTAGCAAAAGTAGTCAGATACAGGGAGTGCAGAATTATTAGGCAAATGAGTATTTTGACCACATCATCCTCTTTATGCATGTTGTCTTACTCCAAGCTGTATAGGCTCGAAAGCCTACTACCAATTAAGCATATTAGGTGATGTGCATCTCTGTAATGAGAAGGGGTGTGGTCTAATGACATCAACACCCTATATCAGGTGTGCATAATTATTAGGCAACTTCCTTTCCTTTGGCAAAATGGGTCAAAAGAAGGACTTGACAGGCTCAGAAAAGTCAAAAATAGTGAGATATCTTGCAGAGGGATGCAGCACTCTTAAAATTGCAAAGCTTCTGAAGCGTGATCATCGAACAATCAAGCGTTTCATTCAAAATAGTCAACAGGGTCGCAAGAAGCGTGTGGAAAAACCAAGGCGCAAAATAACTGCCCATGAACTGAGAAAAGTCAAGCGTGCAGCTGCCAAGATGCCACTTGCCACCAGTTTGGCCATATTTCAGAGCTGCAACATCACTGGAGTGCCCAAAAGCACAAGGTGTGCAATACTCAGAGACATGGCCAAGGTAAGAAAGGCTGAAAGACGACCACCACTGAACAAGACACACAAGCTGAAACGTCAAGACTGGGCCAAGAAATATCTCAAGACTGATTTTTCTAAGGTTTTATGGACTGATGAAATGAGAGTGAGTCTTGATGGGCCAGATGGATGGGCCCGTGGCTGAATTGGTAAAGGGCAGAGAGCTCCAGTCCGACTCAGACGCCAGCAAGGTGGAGGTGGAGTACTGGTTTGGGCTGGTATCATCAAAGATGAGCTTGTGGGGCCTTTTCGGGTTGAGGATGGAGTCAAGCTCAACTCCCAGTCCTACTGCCAGTTTCTGGAAGACACCTTCTTCAAGCAGTGGTACAGGAAAAAGTCTGCATCCTTCAAGAAAAACATGATTTTCATGCAGGACAATGCTCCATCACATGCGTCCAAGTACTCCACAGCGTGGCTGGCAAGAAAGGGTATAAAAGAAGAAAATCTAATGACATGGCCTCCTTGTTCACCTGATCTGAACCCCATTGAGAACCTGTGGTCCATCATCAAATGTGAGATTTACAAGGAGGGAAAACAGTACACCTCTCTGAACAGTGTCTGGGAGGCTGTGGTTGCTGCTGCACGCAATGTTGATGGTGAACAGATCAAAACACTGACAGAATCCATGGATGGCAGGCTTTTGAGTGTCCTTGCAAAGAAAGGTGGCTATATTGGTCACTGATTTGTTTCTGTTTTGTTTTTGAATGTCAGAAATGTATATTTGTGAATGTTGAGATGTTATATTGGTTTCACTGGTAAAAATAAATAATTGAAATGGGTATATATTTATTTTTTGTTAAGTTGCCTAATAATTATGCACAGTAATAGTCACCTGCACGCACAGATATCCCCCTAAAATAGCTATAACTAAAAACAAACTAAAAAATACTTCCAAAACTATTCAGCTTTGATATTAATGAGTTTTTTGGGTTCATTGAGAACATGGTTGTTGTTCAATAATAAAATTAATCCTCAAAAATACAACTTGCCTAATAATTCTGTACTCCCTGTAGTGCCGAATTTGCATTCAGAACATCTGTAATGATGTAAGCATCGATCTGTGTCGGACTGAGACCGGCGGATCGTATGTTACGTCACAAATTTCTACTTTTGCTGGTCTGTAGGGTTTGATAACTAAGGGGAATCAGGCTCTCCACAATTACTCTGTGGAATTCCAGTGTATTTGAGGTTGACGGCTTGATAAGTAGGCCTCTTTATATACAAAAATACAAATCAATAAAATAATAAATGAGTAATAGACAAAATAGACAAAACATTGAACTATTCAAATACAAACAATAGGAATTTGATATGTTTTTCTACTCGGTATAATCATATAAATAAATGTTATGTTTTTGTAGAATGGCGCACATTTGCTTTTCCCTTGTAAGCCTGCTAATTGATGTAAGCCGTGGGAGTCTGAGACAAAGATGTAATAAAACACAAACATTATAAACAGAATCATGCTCGGTATTAAGATTTGTAATTAAGTTCTAATTGTTCATGTTTAGAAATGAGATGTCTGAATCCTTTGAGAGAGACCAGCGTACCTGTGTTCCACTATGCCTGGCATATCAATACACGGCTGCATTATAAACCTCTCAAAATAAAACTGTAGATATAAATGATCAGCAGACATCTCATCATGCATGTATCCCACTATCAATTTACTCTTCAATCTCAACTCCCCTTCAAAGTGCCTTAAAGCCCATGGCATAGACGTTTGAGGCACAAACAAGAATTGTTAAGAATATTTTCCAATATTCCTTGGCTACAACTGCTGAATAGATTTTTGCACCCAACCTATTGGGAATTATAATCTTAAAAAAAAAATAGTAACAATAAAAAACAGGTATAGGTAATAACTTTTGGGAGGAACACGTTTAAATGTAATTCCCAGATCATACATTATAGAGAATGCCAGTTCAGTTCTTTAAAAAAAAAATATGAACTAGAGAAAGCGTAAGCATTGGGTATAGAATGACAGGATTCAAGTAGATTAAAAGCAAACTTTTAATACAGGCAGTTAGTGTGCATATTACAAGTTGAAAGTAAAAAGTTAGCGCAAGACCAAAACCCAATGCTTGCTAACTTGAGGGCTTTAGATATTCTCCTCCCCTTAGTCTTCAATGGAGAGTACATTCCAAAACAAATCAACACTTATGGTGCGTTAACTCGACACAGCATAAGACCTATGTTACCAAACTCGAAAGGAGTTATGAATATTTTACATTCCAATATTCTTCACATTGAAGAAAAATTTATTTTTAAATATATATTTTTATATAAATCTGATATTTCTTGTAAAATATATTATATTATATATAGATATATAGATATTATATATCTATATATGGTTTACTAGTCAGGGGTTAAAAGCTACTAGCCCAACTGGAAAAAGTTACTAGTGCACTTAATGTAAAATATAGGAAAATGTTTAAGTCGTTGCTGAAATTTCTAAGTCGTCCGGGACTAGTGGACCACTGGAAATTTCAAGCCCTGTATATATATATATATATATATATATATATATACTGTATATATATATATTTATTTATATATATATAAATAGATAGATATAGATACATAAATATATATATATATATATATTGTATATAGATATAGATAAAAAATATAGAGAGAGAGACAGAAAGAGGAATATGTATTTAAAAGAACATTTTCTAAGTGAAGAACATCGGAATGTCGAATATTTACATTAAATACATAGAAAAACATTATAAAATAATAAAATTGATTAAAAAATATTTTTCAAGTTTTGAGGTATTTAACTGGAATGGCCTCCAAAGTCTATATATATGTCTATATATGTATAACATATATAAACACCTGTATTATATATATAGTATATATATAATACATATATAATATATATAATACACATGTATTTACATATATGTATATATATATTTATAAATAGTCAAAATGAGTCAGTTGCACTCTCACAAACAATTCTCCAACTGCCCAGCTATAATGATTATTTATTTTTGGGGTTCAGTGATGTAACTATTGTTTGACTTTTTGTATTTACTGTGCACTGTATGTCTGGTTGCTATGACAACCATTTTTGGCGGTTTTTCACAAGGGGGAGGGGTCTATGTATGTTTAAATGTTGGCTTCACTTGTATGTTGTTGGTCTGATGAAGGGGAGCATTCCCCGAAACGTTACCTATTAAACTATCTGTTTGAATTTAAGTCCAGAGAGTGCTGTTTTCTATTCTACTATATATATATATATATATATATATATATATATATATATATACAGTATCTCACAAAAGTGAGTACACCCCTCACATTTTAAAAAAAAAATGGTATTATATCTTTTCATGTAACAACACTGCAGAAATGACACTTTGCTACAATGTAAAGTAGTGAGTGTACAGCCCGTATAATAGTGTAAATTTGCTGTCCCCCAAAATAACTCAACACACAGCCATTATTGTCTAAACCACAACAAAAGTGAGTACACCCCTAAGTGGAAATATCCAAATTGGGCCCAATTAGTCATTTTCCCTTTCCGGTGTCATGTGACTTGTTAGTGTTACAACTTCTCAGGTGTGAATGATGAGCAGGTGTGTTAAATTTGGTGTTATCGCTCTCACACTCTCTCATACTGGTCACTGGAAGTTCAACATGGCACCTCATGGCAAAGAACTCTTTGAAGATCTGAAAAAAAGAATTTTTGCTCTACATAAAGATGGCCTAGGCTATAAGAAGATTGCCAAGACCCTTAAACTGAGCTGCAGCAAGGTGGGCAAGACTATACAGTGGTTTCACAGGACAGCTTCCACACAGGCATTCCCATGGTCGACCAAAGAACTTGAGTGCACGTGCTAGGTGTCATATCCAGAGGTTGTCTTTGTGAAGTAGACGTATGAGTGCTGCCAGCATTGCTGCAGAGGTTGAAGGCGTGGGGGGTCATCCTGTCAGTGCTCAGACCATACGTCACACACTGCATCAAATTGGTCTGCATGGCTGTCGTCCCAGAAGGAAGCCTCTTCTAAAGATGATGCACAAGAAATTTGCTGAAGATAAGCAGACTAAGGACATGGATTACTGGAACCATGTCCTGTGGTCCGATGAAACCGAGATAAACTTATTTGGTTCAGATGGTGTTAAGCGTGTGTGGCAGCAACCAGGTGAGGCGTACAAAGACAAGTGTGTCTTGCCTACAGTCAAGCATGGTGGTGGGAGTGTCATGGTCTGGGCCTACATGAGTGCTGTCGGCACTGGGGAGCTACAGTTCATTGAGGGAACCATGAATTCCAACATGTACCTTGACATACTGAAGTAGAGCATGATCTCCTCCCTTTGGAGACTGGGCCACAGGGCAGTATTCCAACATGATAATGACCCGAAACACACCTCCAAGATGACCACTGCCTTGCTAAAGAAGCTAAGGCTAAAGGTGATGGACTGGCCAAGCATGTCTCCAGACCTAAACCCTATTGAGCATCTGTGGGCATCCTCAAACGGAAGGTGGGGGAGTGCAAGGTCTATAACATTCACCTGCTCTGTGATGTCATCATGGATGAGTGGAAGAGGACTCCAGTGGCAACCTGTGAAGCTCTGGTGAACTCCATGCCCAAGAGGGTTAAGACAGTGCTGGAAAATTATGGTGGCCACAGAAAATATAAACACTTTGGGCCCAATTTGGACATTTCCACTTAAGGGTGTACTCACTTTTGTTGCCAACGGTTTAGACACTAATGGCTGTGTGTTGAGTTATTTTGAGGGTACAGCAAATTTACACTGTTATACAGGCTGTACACTCATTACTTTACATTGTAGCAAAGTGTCATTTCTTCAGTGTTGTCACATGAAAAATAAAGATTTATATATATATATATATATATATATATATATATATATATATATATATATATACACAGAGAGAGAAATGCACTCACAGGAATGAACAACCAGCTCAATACCATTGTTAGCCTGTTCTATGGCGATTTACCACCTGGGTGCAACTTCTTTTAGCCCAGCAATGCGTGAGTGTATTTAGTCTCCCTATGGGAAAAAGGGGCAACCAGACGTGGACTCCTTGCTCAGTGTGCTTAGAGGAATACTGCTGCACCTCACTGACGAGGCCCACAGAAGGCCGAAATGATCAGCTGAGGTTGCTTCTCGGGCCTTTGGCTTGGATCAAGTGCAGTTTTCTGTGCTTGGTCTTGGCTGAAAGATTTGCTGCCTGGAGACCTGCTCCTATGGCCTGGGGTCCTTTCCCTTTGGGGTTTGGGCTCCTGCTGCTATTGGGGGGGTGGCTACTCCTTAGGCGTAGAGCAACTGGGTAGTAGGGCCATCCCCTTGGCCTTGTGGCATCATCCCTGGACTTCAGCCACATGCTGCTTTTGGGGGGGGCGCTCTGAAATCCAGCCTAAAGAGGCAATAGGGCAAATATGGCTACCAATGTGCCAAATGTTCCCCATACACTTCGGGTGTTGATTTCTGAGGACTTTCGAGAGAAGATTGGTTTGGCTCATGTCCAGCAGGTGGTTTTGGAGGGTGTTTTGAAGATGCCAAGAGCAAGTTTGCATTGTGTTCAGTCATTCCCTTCAAGAGGGATTTTTGATGTGGCTTTCACCGATGAGCATTATTTACAGACCTGCTATCAACGGACTATTGATATGGCTGCTGCTCCAGAGTTGGTTGGCATGAAATTTGTTGCCTGTGTGCAAAGGGAGAGAAGAATCCCGGTGACAGTACATATGTACAACCCTTGGGTCACTGATGTGGAAATTCGTCTGTTTCTTTGTCGCTACTTTGATGATGTTCAAGGAGGTAGCAAGCTGAAGAATCAGTTTGGGACTTTCAATGGAAAGCGCAGGTTCTGGGTGCGGTTTGTGCCAGATGAATTAGGTATTGGTGGAAAGAAACACCCTCCACAGACTTTCGCCATTGGTGGAAATAGAGGTTTTCTATACTATGATGACATGCCTCTTTTTTGCCGTAGTTGCAACCTGTTTGGTCACATTGCTGAAAATTGCCCAGGTGCCAGATGTCAAAATTGCGGTGAGGAGGATCATCTTGTTGCCCACTGTAGTAAACGCCGAAACCTGTGACCTGTGTGGTTCTTCAAGTCATCTGTGCAGAATGTGTCCTTTGAAGATGTTTCAGGGGCTTGATAGAGTGAAGCCTTCCTATGCTGATGTTGCAAAAAAAACATCTCCAGTTGCAGTTGAGCCATCTGTGAATGAGGAGGAGGTCTCTGATGAGGCATTGAACTCTATATTACCTCTTTTGTGTAAGAAATCTGCAGTTGGGGTCCCTGTCGGAGAGGTGTCTGATGTTCCTGTGGTGGTTCCTGTGGCTGAGAAGGTAGAGGAAGCCCAATCTCATCTTCAGGAGGTGGATCTTGCTACATCTAATGTGAAAGCTGCTTCAGATGTTCTTGAAGCCCTGTTGCCCAATTCTGTGGATGATACTGTTGCTGTTCCTGGGACAGAGAATTTTTCCTTCACTGAGTCATCTTGTGATGCTGCTCCTGATGCTGTTCTTGGTGAAGGGGAGAACATTGATTGGTCTGCTGTTGTGTCCTCTAGTTCTGAGGAGGATATGGACACTGAAGGGAAAAAATCTGCCTCCAAGCGAAAAATAGATGCGGATTCTGATGGATGGGAGAGTCCTGATTTGAATCTTCCAGTAGTTAAGGGTGCAGATCCAGATACTACAAGTGATGCTGACTCTTTAATTTCAGAGTTTCCTTCTGTCTCTACTAAAGACTTTCCTTCTGACTCAAGCCAGTGTATAGGTGACTTTTCTGATGCCTCTTCTGTTGGTTATCTAGATAAAAGAGATGTGAACCAACTTGCTGAAGTTACTGGTTATGAGGCTTGCAAAGGGGAGCCTAGGAGGTCGGAATGTCACAGAGGCAGATTTAAAGGATCTCCTTTGAGTCCTAAGAAAAAGAAAGGAAAGAAGAAGTCCTGATGTTATTTCTTTTTTTTGTTTTTCTTTAATTTATTTTTGTGATGTTTCTGACCATTTCTTCCCTTAATGTCAGGTGTATGACAACTATAGCAAGGAGAGCTGCAATTTTTAAATTATTATCTGTATGTTCTGCTAATATTTTTTGTTTGCAGGAATGTGGTCTCTCTGAACATCCTAAATGTGCTGACTGGGAATATGGTCCTAAAGTATGGTCTTGTTCTTCTGATAGGAATGGGGGGGTGGGAGTTTTGTTTAAGGGGTTTAGTTTTTCTATCCATAATGTAGTTCATATTGTCCCAGGTCGGGTACTTTTGGTTAGTTTTAGTTTTTGTGGGACTGTTTTTCGTTTGTTTAATGTATATGCTTCTCCAAATAGGGTAGAACGTTTGCTTAATTTTGAAACTTTAAAGTTTTTTCTGCCAGGTCGAGAGCCAACTTTTTTGGTTGGGGATTTTAATTGTATTATTAAGAATGGGGACAGAGAGGGTGGGAGTGATTGTAGGGTGGATAGCTCAGGGAAGTTTTTACTTGATTTGCTTAAATCTTTCGGTTTGAAGGATGCCTTCGGGTCTGTTTCTTTTTCAGGGGAAGGTTTTACTTTCTTTAGTGATAGTAGTGGGATAAAATCTCAAATTGATTTTTGTTTTTTATCTAAATTTTTATGTGTTGATGATTTTTCTTTAAAGCGGATGCCCTTTACGGATCATGCCCTTTTGATGTGTAAGGTGAATTGTGATTTGAAGATCAAGTATGGTAAGGGTGTTTGGAAACTGAATGTGGATTTGTTAGAAGATGAGAATTTTAAGAGTCAGTTTGTTTGGATGTATGAAAGGTGGCGTGAAAGAAAATGTGATTTTAGTAATGTGCTTATGTGGTGGGAATGGTTGAAGGTGGAAATAAAGAGGTTTTTTATTAAGAAAGGCTGTGAGAAAGCTAGAATGGAAAGGGAGTTGTATGATAAATGGTATCTGAGGTTGTTGTATTTGTATGAATTGAGAAATTGTGGTATTGATGTGCATGAGGAAATTGCTGAAGCAAGAAAGATAATTAAAAAGTGTATGCATGAAAAAGGAAAGAAAATTGTTTTTATGGCAAGATTGGAGAAAATGGAAAAGGATGAGTCTTGCAGTAAATATTTTTTTAAGAAAGCTTTTGAAGGAAAGACTGGTTTTGTTTGTGTTTTTGATAAGGTTGAGTGTGAAGTTAATGGTACGGATGGTGTCTTGCATGAAGTTCATGAGTTTTACAGTGAGCTGTATAAAGAAAAAACAAGAGATGTTTTATTGGAAAATGAGTTGTTAGAAAACATTGAGGTTAAGTTGGAAAAATATGATAATGATTTGTTAGAAAGGGATCTAAGTTTGGATGAGATTGCAGAGGTTGTTAGGAGTTTTAAGAATGGGAAGGTACCTGGTTGTGATGGTTTGCCTGTTGAATTTTATACTTGTTTTTGGAATTTGATTGGGGTTGATATGTTGGATATTTATAAGTTTGTTTTTAGAATGAATGTTTTGCCTGTTTCAATGAGGAAAGGTTTGATTGTTTTGTTATTTAAAAAGGGTGATAAGAGAGATTTGAGGAATTGGAGGCCAATTACGTTGTTGAATGTTGACTATAAGGTTATTGCAAAGGTGTTGGCAAATAGAATGCGTGGAGTGATTGGTAAGGTTGTGGGTGAAGAGCAAGTGTGTGCTGTTCCTGGGCGTCAGATTTCTGAAAGTTTGTTGTTACTACGTGATGTACTGTGGTATGTGAGGGAGAGGATGAGGTCTGTTGCTGTTGCTATTGTGGATTTTGAAAAAGCGTATGATAGGGTAGTGCATGATTTTATGTTTCATGTTTTAGAGCGTTTAGGTTTTTCTGGTAAGATTATTGGATGGTTTAAATGTTTGTATAGTGATATTGTGAGTCAAGTCCAGGTTAATGGTTTTTTGACTGAGGAATTTTGAGTTAAATCTGGAGTGCGTCAAGGATGTCCTTTGTCTCCTGTGTTATTTGTATGTGTCATTGAGCCATTATTAACTAGTTTGAGGAAGGATAAATTAGTTAGAGGTGTGAGTGTTCCTGGTAGTAATGGAAGGTGTTTAAAAGTGATTGGGTATATGGATGATGTGAGTGTGGTATGTGATACTCAGGCTGGTTTGAGGAGGGTGAAAACTTTAGTTGAATGTTTTTGTATGGCAAGTGGTTTCAGAGTTAATTGGAATAAGTGTAAAGTTAAAGTTTTTGGTAATGATAGGGAGATTGATTCTTGTGGATGGCCTGTGACTGAAGGTGCAATTGAGTTGTTGGGTGTGAAATTTGATGTGGATTTAAAAGGCTTGGAAAGTTGGGAGAATGTTTTTGATAAAGTGAGTAGAAAACTTCAGTTTTGGTCTTTAAGGACTTTATCTTTGGAAGGAAAAATGTTAGTTATTAAATCGGTTTTGATCCCTATTATGTTATATTTGGCGTTAGTTTTTCCGCCACCTGAGAGGATTTTTCGGAGAATTTTGAGAGTGTTGTTTTCTTTTTTCTGGAGTTCTGGTATGGAGCGTTTGAAAAGAGATGTTGTTGTTAAGAGTAAGAATGTTGGTGGTAAGGGTTTTCCAAATGTGGAGAGATTTTTGGCTGTGAAATATGTTAGTAGGTGTGTGGTTCTGAGTGGTAAGGATAGCATGGCTGGTTGTATGGTAAAGTATGCTTGTGGAAATGTTTTAAGACGATATGGTTTATTTGAGATTGATAGAAAGAAACCGGTATGTTTTGCTGTTCCGTGGTTTTATGTAAGGGTGGAATGTTGGATTAAAAAATATGGTTTGGAGAATGTTAGTAGGGAGATGTGGTGTGCAAACAGAATGGTGTTGAAAATGTTGGAGAAGAAGGAAAGTCTTGAGTTGATTGGGGGTTTGAATGAAAATGAATGTGTGTTGGTATGGAAAAATGTGTGTAATAAGTATTTGATGAATAGGCAGAAAGATATTAGTTGGATGAGTGTGCATAAGTGTTTGCCAACAAGGGATTTTCAGAGAATGCATCGTTTAGTGGCTTCAGAAGTGTGTCCTAGAGATGGTTGTTTTCAAAGCGAGAGTGTTATTCATTTGTTTTGGAATTGTGAGTATGCTAGGGAAGTTTGGAGAAGTTTGAAAAGGATGATTAAGGGTTTGACTGGAGTGCAGTTTTTTACTTTTAATATGATGATGTATGGTTTGCGTGGAAGTGGTGTGGAAAAGGAGAAAGCAAGATTGATATGGTTGTTGGCATGTTGTGTGAAGGAGGTTTTGTGGGATGTGCGTAATATTTTGATTTTTAAGAAAGAGGTAGTTACTGTAGGTAATTGTGTGGGTATGATCCGTAGGAAGTTGTTTTTGTATTTTTCTTTTGATAGGAGGCGATATGGGGAATTAGATTCTGAAGGCATCTGGAAGACAAAGAAGTGGAAGGATTGGATTATTTAGGTATTTTTTTTTTCTCCAGTTTGCTTTTGTCTGTATTTGAAATATGTTTAATTTTATTTTGTGTGATTATTTAAGTTTAATGTTTGCTTTTTGATTTTTTTCTGATGACAAAAATTTGGGTCAATATTTCAGTTTTGTAACAAGAGATATTTTGTTTGCATTTGTTATTATGATTTTATTTTGTAGATATGCATATATGATTATTTTTCTAATAAAAGAATTACGAAACGATCATCTGGGGTTGCTGTGTTCCTTGTTCAGAGAGGAATTGCCTGGTATTTCGGTGCTGGACTGACCGTAATAGGCGGGACCAGACTGATATACTACAGGAAAGTTCTACTCTGTGAAAAGCATTGCTGGGCTAAAAGAAGTTGCACCCAGGTGGTAAATCGCCATAGAACAGGCTAACAATGGTATTGAGCTGGTTGTTCGTTCCTGTGAGTGCATTTCTCTCTGTGTGTATTTAGTCTCCCTATGGGAAAAAGGGGCAACCAGACTTGGACTCCTTGCTCGGTGTGCTTAGAGGAATACTGCTACACCTCACTGACGAGGCCCAATGAAGGCCGAAACAATCGTCTGGGGTTGCTGTGTTCCTTGTTCAGAGAGGAATTGCCTGGCATTTCGGTGCTGGACTGACCGTAATAGGCGGGACCAGACTGATATACTACAGGAAAGTTCTACTCTGTGAAAAGCATTGCTGGGCTAAAAGAAGTTGCACCCAGGTGGTAAATCTGCATAGAACAGGCTAACAATGGTATTGAGCTGGTTGTTCGTTCCTGTGAGTGCATTTCTCTCTGTGTGTATTTAGTCTCCCTATGGAAAAAAGGGGCAACCAGACGTGGACTCCTTGCTCAGTGTGCTTAGAGGAATACTGCTACACCTCACTGACGAGGCCCAATGAAGGCCGAAGCGATCATCTGGGGTTGCTGTGTTCCTTGTTCAGAGAGGAATTGCCTGGTATTTCGGTGCTGGACTGACCGTAATAGGCGGGACCAGACTGATATACTACAGGAAAGTTCTACTCTGTGAAAAGCATTGCTGGGCTAAAAGAAGTTGCACCCAGGTGGTAAATCGCCATAGAACAGGCTAACAATGGTATTGAGCTGGTTGTTCGTTCCTGTGAGTGCATTTCTCTCTGTGTGTATTTAGTCTCCCTATGGGGAAAAGGGGCAACCAGATGTGGACTCCTTGCTCAGTGTTCTTAGAGGAATACTGCTACACCTCACTGACGAGGCCCAATGAAGGCCGAAACGATCGTCTGGGGTTGCTGTGTTCCTTGTTCAGAGAGGAATTGCCTGGTATTTCGGCGCTGGACTGACCGTAATAGGTGGGACCAGACTGATATACTACAGGAAAGTTCTACTCTGTGAAAAGCATTGCTGGGCTAAAAGAAGTTGCACCCAGGTGGTAAATCGCCATAGAACAGGCTAACAATGGAATTGAGTTGGTTGTTCGTTCCTGTGAGTGCATTTCTCTCTGTGTGTGTATATATATATATATATATATATATATATATATATATATATATATATATATATTTATGCCCTTTCCAGTCCTTGACCATTTCAGCCCTGATAAAAAAAAATAATATTTATATGAATAATTTTTTATTAGAAAGTGTGTATATGAGTGTTACACTTTTTTAAATGTATTTTTACTGTGTTTGGTGCACATTTATTTTAACTTTTCACAAAGGTCTTCACCTCACGACCCGCGTTAACGTTAGCGTGCCACTTGTAATCTAGCCCTAAATGTACTCACGACGTACAAGTTAGTATGTCAGGCACTACAGGTTAATGGATAATTTATTGGGATCTTTTTCTCTTCTTATATAATGAACTGAAGTAGTAACATAGAATAACTTATTGTAGTCAGCAACAAACTTTGAAGCACAAAAGAAATATGATGACAGTGTTGTACTAATTAAGGGAGATCTGCTGCTACAAAATAATCACTTTCTTGCTAGTGCAAAGCCACTCTGAGTTTTTATGAATGCATAGAAGGAGTGTGGCTACGGTCAGTAGTTATGGTTTGTGTAATAACACTAAATGACTGAAAGGATAGCAAAGAAAAATGTAACTTTCATGATTTAGATTTCAAATGTGCTTCTGTAATGACTATTGCTTCATTCTCCTTTGTTGAAGAGCATTTATGTGAGCTAGCTGGTGATTGGTGGCTGCACATATATACTTCTTGTCATTGGTTCACCATATGTGTTCTGCTAGCTCCGAGTAGTGCATTGCTGCTCTACATTGGTTTACTTTTCAGCAAAGGATATAAAAGAGAACAAAGCATATTTGATAATAGAAGTAATTGTTTGTTTAAAATTGCATGCTCTATCAGAAAGTTGTTATGACTTTTCTGCCCTTTAATTCATTGCAGCTTAGATCTATAGATTGGTTTAGAGAGGCATAACCTACCTAATCTAATCCATTTCCTAAATTTCCTTATGGTCTTAGAATGGAAACAAGAATGAGCATTAGTGAATATACTGAACAGAATAACATAGGAGCTAAGGCAGTCCAGTTTTACTAAGCCTGAGAGACAGTTACATTATGAGACGCTTTAAAACACTTATGAACAATGATAAACAGATAACCCTATGTTGTAAAAGAAAAATTCTTGGATTACTGCTTCCAGATCTGCACTTGAAAAACAGTAAGGTCTCTTCCACGTAGTGAGTTGTATTCCATGTAGTGAAACAACAAGAAACGATACCAGTATCAGCGCTTCTGAGGTGAAGGGTAGATAAGCTGTATGTTAAAAGAAGATTGAAGTCGGTTATCCCTGTTGGGGTAAATAGAAAACGACCACCTACAGAGTTGCTGTAGATTCAATCCAGGAAAAAACTCTTTTTTGACATCCGGATTGGTCTGCTGCCCGTAATTGTGGGTGTGTACCTCCAAATGACACCCAATAGGAAACGAAAGCTGTAGAAAAGTAAAAGAAGAAAAGGCGCAGCCCGATTCAAGTGTAGGGTATTTATTATTGAGTAAGTATTAACGTAATGAACATACTCACAAACGTTTAATAATATAAACAGCAGGTTTAGCAATAAACAACGATCCTTCCGGTGTGGTATTTAATATTCTCAGCCGAATACAACCACCTTGGTCAAAATATACCAAGTCTGGATGCGTGCCAAAGTCTATTAGGATCCTACCGGAGGGGAAAAAAAACTTAACGTACGTTTTGTCTGAGTACGCTCAGACTTTTTCAAGAGTGTGTAAAATGTGAAATGATTCTGACATGGGGCTCGAACCAACTTTATAAAAGAGCCCATGTAATTGGAACCTTCAGTTCAGCCAATAGCATGTTGTGTAATATACACACCACCTGTGCTAATTGGTTGAATGCTTTGAAAGTGTACAGTGTTAATAACAAATGTCAAACATACTGCAGGTGAATTGACACTTAAAATAACCTGACAATCCTAACATAAAAACATATTAAACACTTATTATAAAAAACAGATTTAAAAAGCTAGTATATTAAAAGAAATAAAAACATCTACATTTATATGTATAAGATGTCAAATATAAACACATATGTAAAGTCACCATTTAAGATTTTTTTGAAAAACGTTTAAAAAAAAAAAAAATCTAATCTATAAATAGATGTGTATACATAGTAATTATAATTATAAAATAATCATAAAAATGATAACCTCCACATTAACGTACTCTATGCATAATGTTTGGAGTTCCTACTGACCCACAATTATTTTTTATTTAACCACACTTTTTATCTTCAAATTTGTGGTACGGCTATGGGGGCTAAATTTGCCCCCTCTTATGCCAATTTGTTTGTGGGTTGGTAGGAACTCCATTACATATTTTCAGACAATTATAAATTTATGGAGAATACCATTTTGTACAATCGTTTCATCGATGATATGATATTTATAATTGATACCTCAGGCATTGTAGATTTTACAACTACTACACTTTTGAATTATCTCAATGACAACAATGTGGAATTGAGATTCACTGGTGAAATAGACCCAGTTAAGGTTAACTTCTTGGATTTAACATTAAGAGGCGAAGTATATAATAACATTATTATTTCCAGTATATATCGCAAACCCACAGCAGGGAACACTATTTTACATGCCCACTCAGCTCATCCCCCTCACTTATTAAATTCTATCCCTAAAAGTCAATTCCTCAGATTAAGAAGGAATACAAATGACGAGAACACATATGTAAATCAATCTGAGGAATTAAAAACCAGACTTTTAAAGAGGGGATACAAAGAGAAAACACTCAATCAAGTACAGGAGGAAGTCAAACATAATTACACAGTTACAAAAAAACAAAATAGTTAGTTTGCTGAGGAATCTGTAGTTTTCAGTACGCCATATTCTATTCATTATGACAAAATTGTTTTCATCTTGAAGAAACATTTAAAATTACTACATAATGATCAACATTTGGCACCATACATCAGCAAATGTAGATTTGTTTCTAGGAAGCCAGAAACCCTAGCCTCCAGATTGACCCCAAGTATGGTTCAAACACAACAAAATCACAGTAATAGAACTTGGCTGCATAAGAAGGGTAATTTCAAATGTAACAACTTTAACTGTATAGCCTGTCAATCAGTAACATTAGTTTTCAGCAAACAACAGGTCTTTTGAAATTAACTTCCATGCCACATGCAGAACCAAACGGGTGGTTTATCTTATCACCTGTAATCTTTGTTATTCACAGTATGTGGGTCAGAACTCTGGTGAGTTTCGAGACAGAGTCAGAGAACATGTAAGGGATGTTAAGAATTACAAGAAGGAGTCCTCAATAGCCAAACATTTTAATGGTGAGCATTTCACTAACATTCCCGATTTTGGAGTCCAGATTATAGAAATTGTAAAAAGACACCCAAGAGGAGATGATAGACATAAGTCTTTAACAAAACGTGAATTATTCTGGATTCTAAATTTGGGTACCAGACACCCTAACGGTATGAATTTAGAGTGGGACATATCTTACTTCACTGATTAATTTATCTATATATATATATCTAAAATGTCATCACCTAAATTATTGGTAATTTTTACGAATTAATTATATTATAGGTTTATAATAAGATATTTCATGTATCATTATGCATTCATCAATATAGAGAGTTAGAATATTTCATTACCCCCTTAAAATATGTACATTAATATATTTGTTTGTTCTTTTTCTAACAGGGAGGCTTAATTTATTTATCAATTATTTTTATTTATGTCCCCACTCCTTTTCTGTTTTCATATTAAAGGGACATAATACTCATATGCTAAATCACTTGAAACTGATGCAGTATAACTGTAAAAAGCTGACAGGAAAATATCACCTGAGCATCTCTATGTAAAAAAAGGGAGATATTTTACCTCACAATTTCCTCAGCTCAGCAGAGTAAGTTCTGTGTAAAAAGTTATACTTCACCTGCTCCCAGCTGCAGGTAAAAATAAAAAAAAAATAATTAAGAAATGAACAGCAGCCAATCAGCATCAGCAGTGCTGAGGTCATGAACTCTTACTGTGATCTCATGAGATTTCACTTAACTCTCATGAGATTTCATAGTAAGCTTCCTTTACCTGATTGGTGAAATAATATGAGAGTTTACGAGGCTCATCCTTTCAGCTGTCCCAGGACAGACACACTAAAATGCTTCTTAGAAATCCTTTACAATGGGAGGTGGCTACTGAGGAACTTTTGAGGTAAAATATCTTTCTTTTTTACATAGAGATGTTCAGGAGATATTTTCTAGTCAGCTTTTTATAGCTATGCTGCATCACTTTCAAGTGTTTAAACATTTGGGTATTATGGCCCTTTAAGTCAAATATGTATTCATGAGCTAATAATTCCAGAACATATTCAGATTTCTTTTGTATTACATATTTTATTTCAATTTGTGTTTTTTATGCTCATTGTTGCCGATTCCACCTTTAGCCTGGGAGGGGGGCATGGCTGACTGGTGTCTGCTTTCTGGACGCCTGTTGGCCATGGTTCACTTCATAAGGCATGGGTGAGTTTGCACAGGTTTTGTCCTATGATTAAGCACCGATAGAGGCTTGAAACATGTCAGAA
This sequence comes from Bombina bombina, assembly GCF_027579735.1. Classification (NCBI taxonomy): domain Eukaryota; kingdom Metazoa; phylum Chordata; class Amphibia; order Anura; family Bombinatoridae; genus Bombina; species Bombina bombina. The sequence continues at coordinate 242,024,422 of NC_069507.1, forward strand.
TAATCACTGTCCTAGACCCTTGTCTGCTTTTTGCATCTTTTTTGTATTTTTACTAATAAAGCAACTTACTTTTTATCCCCTGAGTTCACCGGATTTTCTTGTTTTTGTGTATGCATATGCCAACGTTGTTATGAATCAAAAAATAAGGACATAGTATAATATATATCTACTGGATAATTCTGAATAATTTTGATTACTTAAAGGGACAGTCTACCATATAATTGTTATTGTTTTAAAATATATATAATCCCTTTATTACCCATTCCCCAGTTTTGCATAACCAACACAGCTATATGAATATACTTTTTACCTCTGTGATTACCTTGTATCTAGAAACCTTCTTCCAGCCCCCTGATCACATGACTGTGACTGTTTATAATCTATTGTCTTAAATTTAGCATTGTTTTGTGCAAGATCTTAAATAACCCCCTGTGCCTGAACACAGTGTTATCTATATGGCCCACGTGTACTTTCTGTCTCTGTGTTGAAAAGAGATTAAAAAAGCCTGTGATAAGAGGCAGCCCTCAAAGGCTTAGAAATTAGCATATAAGCCTACCTAGGTTTAGTTTAAACTAAGAATACCAAGAGAAAAAAGCAAATTTGATGATAAAAGTAAATTGGAAAGTTGATTAAAATTAAAAGTCCTATCTGAATAATGAAAGTTTAATTTATACTAGACTGTCCCTTTAATGAGTCATAATTCTTATTGTGAAGACCATGATATCACCCTAATATTTTATCGGTGTTGTCTCACTAGCCTGACTATTGTCTACATGAAAGCTTGTAAGTCCAATTCTATATTCAAACCCTGAGGATGCATGGATTCAAGCTGATAAATCCAATAGGACTCCCTGCGTCTCAGGGTAAGTAACCTATTTGGATATTTATTCAGTGGAATCCAGTCAATAATTTGTATTTTCAGGCAATTGGGATCTTTGTTGTGCCTTGTTCTGAAATGTTCAGACACACTATGGGTTGTTAGACCCGCTTTTATATTATTTATATGCTCACTCAACCTGGTTCTTACATTCCTTTTTGTTCTACCTAAGGTTGCAACTACAGCTAAGGAGATAGACAGCATAATTAGTACCACAATTGCTTTTATATTTCATTGTAAAAGATTTGGATACATCATGATTTGCAAAGGAATTACCTCTTGTAATAAAACTACATATCCCGCACCTATTGACTCCACTTCTATATGTACCAGACTTTTTTTCCAGCCATGTATTAATAGGTACTTTTTCTTTATTAATATCACGTAACTTGGTGGGAGCTAATATATTCTTCAAGTCCCTATTTTCTGTTGTTGTATTCCATGTAGTGAGTTGTATTCCATGTAGTGAGTTGTATACAAAGTTGGTTTGGACTGTTTAGTTTACGGCCAACAACCGAGTTAATGCATTGCCTGAAAGCAGGCCCCAGTAGACCTCTCTTCTCAATTATGTACTCAATTGAACAATCTAAACATTGTAGAGTATTGTTATTTACCCATATCGGCTTAAAGGTACAGGAAACCCCAAATATTTCTTTCATGATTCAGATAGAGGCCTCTATTTATCAAGCTGTCAACCGCAAATACGCTAGAATTCCGCAGCGTATTTGTGGTGAGCCGGATTCGCCGTAGTTATCAAACCCTACAGAGCGGCAAAAGTAGAAAATAGTGACGTAACATACGATCCACCGGACTCAGTCCGACACAGATCGATGGTTACATCACTACAGATGTTCCGAACACAAGTTCGGCACAATCTGACTACTTTTGGTAGTTATCAAATACCTACCAGGTACGCTCGCCACTATTCTAGCCCAGCGTACCTAGTTTTCAATCCGCCGCCCTAGAGGCGGCGGATACCATAGGAATCAATGGGAGTCGGAAAGCAGCGAGAGCTCATGTTCACTGCTGCCCGATATCCCATTGATTCCTATGGGAACGTTTACACCTAACACCCTAACATGTACCCCGAGTCTAAACACCCCTAATCTGCACCCCCCTACACCGCCGCTACCTACATTATACTTATTAACCCCTAAACTGCCGCTCCCTGAGCCCACTGCAACTCTATTAAAGTGTTTAACCCCTAAAACAACGGTCACGGAGCCCACCGCAACCTACATTATACATATTAACCCCTAATCTGCCACTCCCTATGCTGCCGCCACCTACATAAATTTATTAACCCCTATCCTGCCGATCCTGGACCCCGCCGCAACTAAATAAATTATTTAACTCCTAAACTGCTGCTCCCGGAGCCCACCGCCACCTACATTATATTTATTAACCACTAATCTGCCCCCCCTACACCACTGCCACTATAATAAACATATTAACCCCTAAATCTAAGCCTAACCCTAACACCCCCTAACTTAAATATAATTTTAATAAATATAAATAAAAATTACTATAATTAACTAAATTATTCCTATTTAAAACTAAATACTTACCTATAAAATAAACCCTAAGATAGCTACAATATAACTAATAATTACATTGTAGCTAGCTTAGGGTTTATTTTTATTTTACAGGCAACTTTGTATTTATTTTAACTAGGTACAATAATTATTAAATAGTTATTAACTATTTACTAGCTACCTAGTTAAAATAAATACAAATTTTCCTGTAAAATAAATCCTAACCTAAGTTACAATTACACCTAACACTACACTATAATTAAATTAATTAAATAAATTAACTACAATGAAATACAATTAATTAAAATTAAATAAAATTAACTAAAGTACAAAAAAAATAATAAAATAATTACAATTTTCATAAACTAATTACACCTAATCTAATCCCCCTAATAAAATAAAAAAGCCCCCCAAAATAATAAAAATCCCTACCCTATACTAAATTACAAATAGCCCTTAAAAGGGCTTTTTGCGGGGCATTGCCCCAAAGTAATCAGCTCTATTACCTGTAAAAAAAATAACAATTCCCCCCCAACATAACAACCCACCACCCACACACCCAACCCTACTCTAAAACCCACCCAATACCCCCTTAATAAAACCTAACACTACCCCTTGAAGATTACCCTACCTTGAGAAGTATTCACCCAACCGGGCCTAAGTCCTCAACAAAGTCGGGCAAAGTCTTCATCCAACCGGGCAGAAGAGGTCCTCCAGACGGGCAGAAGTCTTCATCCAGGCGGCATCTTCTATCTTCATCCATCCGACGAGGAGCGGCTCCATCTTGAAGACATCCGATGCGTAGCATCCATCCAGACCACCCGACGAATGAATATTCCTTTAAATGACGTCATCCAAGATGGCGTCCCTTGAATTCCGATTGACTGATAGAATTCTATCAGCCAATCGGAATTAAGGTAGGAAAAATCCTATTGGCAGCCAATAGAATGCAAGCTCAATCCTATTGGCCTTAATTCCGATTGGCTGATAGAATTCTATCAGCCAATCGGAATTCAAGGGACGCCATCTTGGATGACGTCATTTAAAGGAATATTCATTCGTCGGGTAGTTGTCGGTCTGGATGGACTAAGAGGCCTATTTATCATATGTCTGTTGGACCTGATCCGACAGTGCGGATCAGGTCTGACAGACATCGCTGAATGCGGAGAGCAATATACTCTCCGTATTCAGCATTGCACCAGCAACTCACAAGAGCTGCTGGTGCAACGCCGCCCCCTGCAGACTCGCAGCCAATCGGCCACCAGCAGGGGCGTGTCAATCAACCCGATCGTACTTGATCGGGTTGAATTCCGGTGATGTCTGTCCGCCTGCTCAGAGCAGGCGGACAGGGTTATGCAGCAGCGTTCTTTAGACCGCTGCTTCATAACTGGTGTATTAGGCGAGCCTGTGGGCTCTCCAGAAACATGGGCCGTCAAGCTCCATTCGGAGCTTGATAGATAGGCCCCAAGGAGTCACCTCTTTACCTGACAAAATCAAAAGTGAAACCGAATAAAGTCCCAATAGATAAGGGGATGTTATAAAATGTAGCTATTAATTTCGATATCTTAAAAAGTAAGCCAGTACGCCATAAATCCCAGAAGTCAGCAGACTGAAAAGAGCAGCCTACACATTTCATGCCTCAACATGAATGTGGTTGCAATATTCAGCTTTTTGTGCACATCAGGTTAGCGCGCAAGTGAAAACTTTTTACTTGAATAGAAGTGCTACACGATGCGAGCAAAAAACTATATCTAGCGGAGTTAGCATGCAAGCGGGAGAATTAAATACCACTCCGCAAGTAATCTGACCCTAAACCGGCTATGTTCCAATGTTGATATAGATCACAGACAAATCTGTAGTGCATGACTCATAATAATAATGATAAAATCAAATATAAATGAACAACTGGTAAAAGGAAGATAACATTCTGTAAAGGTACTTAAGTATTGTGTATTCAGCAAAATGGGGTAATATTTTTTTGCCGTTTCACTTAAAGGTACATGATACATTTTCTCTGTTCTTTCTAAAAGAAAATACTTCAAAAGGTATTATAGAATGTGTCCAAAATCTGCCATAACCCACCACGCAGCTGATGTCATCCACAATACCATCTACCCCTCTCACGGTTGCACCACCAACAATTATACTTTCCTCCTAGTTACGGAAAGCCACCTGGGAAATTTTAGGAGGTATGTTAAAGTAAATATGCTTAGCAAATCCTTTCCTGGGTGGTTATAGCAACCAATCATAAGGAGACTCTACATAAAAACATAGCACCCTGTAACTGTAAATTTGTCAGATTTTTGTGATACAAAAAGTTACTTCTGCTAATTTTTCATTCTGAAATACACTTAATGGGACATTCCAGTCAAAATTTATTTGCACATAGATGAATTAAATTTTTGAATAGAAACATATTTGCAATATACTAGTATTGGCAAAAATGCTTCTAGTAAACGTTATCACTGTTTTAGTGTTGACATTTTTCTCTGCACGTGCATGTGAAGCATAGCTAGATATTGTCACTGCACCCACATTTTATATACTACAGCTGCTTGGATCATCAGTGGGGCTTTTATCATGTCATTAATTAACAAATTGAGTCATTACAAGATGGTACAAGCACCTTAGGCTCCCTGAGCAAGTGCTGTGTTTAAAATGCTAGTGCACGTTGCATACTTAAATACACTTTTAAAACAGCTATAGCTTTTATTAGAAGCATTTTTGCTAATGCATGTATATGACAAAAATGCTTCTATTCAATACCGAAATGCTCCCATATGGTTTCCAATTTTGGCTGGAATGTCCCTTTAAGTGCATAAAAATGAATAAATCAAGATGTATATCTGGGAAATATAGATTAGCATTTATACACCATCAATTATTAAACAACATTTTTTAATGAAAATATTGATGTTTATGTAATTAATGGAGTGTCTAAATTACTTATCATTAAGATTAGATTTCATTAAACTAACACATTGGGCTCCATGTACGAAGCAGGTTCGCATATGCAAGCCTGCTTCCCGCAATTTAAGAAGCAGCGGTCATTAGACCGCTGCTTCCTACAGCCTACGCCACCTCTTAGGTGGCGAAGCAAAATCACAGAGAGCATGCTCGCTCTCTGTGATTGACAGCCCCTTCAGTCGCGTGATTGGTTGCGCGATTGAAGGGGCGGTCATTACACACTCCGATGAGTGTGTAATGGTACATACGGGCAAGCAGATCAATAGATCCGCTGCCCGTGTGTAGCGGAGGCGGGCGGACAGCTTCACGAGTTAAGAAGCTGTCCGCCCACCTCTTAGTACATGGCGCCCATTATTTGAAGATGTAAAGTGAAAAAAAGGTGAATGTTAAAAAAAATATAACAATGGCCATTTTGTTAGCAACCATGGGCTCCAAGTACAAAGCAGCGCAAGCTGATCCAGAGCCCTTGCAGAACTCTCTCGCTTGAGGGTGATTGACAGGCCTTCTCTCATGTAATTGGTCATGCAAGAGAATGGGTGTGCTTTACACGCTTACTTAAACATGTAATGATACAGAATCCACTGCCCCTATGCCGCAAAGGCGAGCAGACAAGTTGCGAAGCTTGTCCGCTCACCTTATAGTACATGCAGGCCCAAGTGATATACAAACAAAAACCTAAAATGAAGACAGATAAAATAAATTAGGCACCAGATAGACAAAAAAAAATTATGATATAAAAGAAAAAAGGAGAGGAGCGCAGACTCAAATGTAGTATTTAACAATTTATTGTTGCAAACACGTATAGATTAAAAACACTCACAAGATGCTTATAGGCACTATTCTCATCATAGCCGACTGCCAAAGATATCCCCTTAATATCCACTCCGAAAACCTCCGATATTATGTTCTAGGATATGGAAATGTCAAAGCCTCACGCTGTGCTGATATCCTTCCGGACCCGCTCTGCAGTCGCGGGATAGTGACGTCTTTAGGGCATTCGGCGCTGGACTCTCGGCAGTAGGCAGTGGGTAAAGAACTACGGTTCTCTCTTAGGATCAAAAGAGGTTGCGAACTTGTACACTTCAACGCGTTTCGTGCCGATCGACGGGACTTTATCAAAAATTATGATGCAAAAGCTGTTTTAGAAAATGGGAAATTTATTTGAAATCTCATCAGAAACAAAAAGAGATATTATTAAAAGTAGGCTATATTCTTCAAAGGAAAACACTATCAACTTTCTTTTGTAAAATAGATTTATTGCTGATATTATTGTGCTATAGTTTGGTGTGTTTTTTAACCCATACTATTACATTCCTTCCAGTGCTCATTTTAGAAAAATAACAGTACATTTTCATTTCAAACATCAAGTCATTTGAGAAAGGCAGCTTAAACATTTGTCCAGCCAGGCTGTCACTGGTGTGCAATAGCTCCACAAACAGAATATTAGTGAATGTCACTCAAACCCAAAATCTCCTGCTCTCTTTTCTTATTATTATTTTGGATCAAAAAAGAAAACATATATTGAAATAGCATCACAGAGATTATTAATGGAAAGAGAATACATGGGTTAAAATGAAACTGATGTATGGTCTATAAATATAATGGACCAATAAGCTTGAAAAGCTCACAAAAAAGGATTTGCTCTGGTTTTTACTACTAATATTAAAGTGACAGTAAAGTGAAAGTGAAATGTTCATCATTCAGATAGCGCACGCAGTTTTAAACAAATTTCCAATTTCCTTCTATTATCAAATTATGGGTTCATGTGCCTTGAGTGCTATATGTATAACATGTTTACAAACAATGGACTCATGTACTGAATTTGGAGCCCTTACAGTGCAGCTTAATGCAAAGTCAGAAGCAACAATCATATGATACATTACCAAAAACAAGTTAGTTTGAGATGATTGACAGGCCGTGCTCACTTATGATTGGTCGTGAGAGAGTAGAGGCAGCGCTGCACAAGGCAGTCCTTGTGCAATAGGCAGGTCATAGTTTCCACTTCCTGCATGCAGTGAAGATGGACAATCAACTTATCAAGTTGGGAATCTTGTTCATCTGTTGCTTTGTACATGGGGTCATTTACTGCTGCCATATACAGTTCAAGACCTGGCTACCTCAGTAAATTGAATTAGATGTAATTCTATTAATAGTTAAGGAAAATTAATCTTATAATCAAATACTGCATATAGAGCAAGATTAGTTATTGTGCTTTAACATCGCCCAAGCGCAATCAATAATGTTTCCGTTTTGCATTAATATTACTTTTATTATTACGACCAAAGTTTATCCCATGAGCTCTAGTCTAGGGTGTGTCGACATCTGCATGTGGGATAGGGCTTGTGTGCTAAATCCCTCACATAATAGACTTTTATGTGGTGTTGGATATCGCACAAGCTCTATGCAGATGGTAGCAGCAGAGTTCTTAAAGTAGTTCTGTGCTATACTATTATACTATAAAGTTTATGGTCCACAGCAATGAAGATTAAAACAACTTCTTCTTTATTAATGTACAGAAATCACAATATATGCAACGTTTCGGGACAAGCCCAAATTCATGCATGAATAACTATTAAGTATATATTTCTATATATATATATCTGATACATTACACACATAAATACTTATGAATACATATCTAGACATATATATAATATCAGAGACAGCATCAGAACCTAGTTGCAGTGAAGGGGGTAAGTCGCACAGCGATTGCAGCATTTTTAAAAGTTTATGTATATGCTTATATACATATATATTTATGTGTTAATGTGTGTATATACATATATATTTATGTGTTATTATGTGTATATACATATATATTTATGTGTTATCATGTGTATATACATATATATATTTATGTGTTACTATGTTTATATACATATATATTTATGTGTTAGTATGTTTATATACATATATATTTATGTGTTACTATGTGTATATACATATATATTTATGTGTTACTATGTGTATATACATATATATTTATGTGTTACTATGTTTATATACATATATATTTATGTGTTAGTATGTTTATATACATATATATTTATGTGTTACTATGTGTATATACATATATATTTATTTGTTACTATGTGTATATACATATATATTTATGTGTTACTATGTTTATATACATATATATTTATGTGTTAGTATGTTTATATACATATATATTTATGTATGCGATAAAGTGTGACCGCACCACCCTTTCTAGTTAATATGCTCAGGCACGGGATAAAGTCCGGTCACAGACTATATAATAATAATAAAACATCAAAGAATCCCAGCCACTGAGTCTTAGAATCAAGAAGTTTTTATTCTTCAACAAAGGATATGATCGAATTGATCTTTCACAAAATGTAATCATAAGGTACCATCAGGTGTAGGTTCACTCAGATCCACACATACCCCATCCACCAAACACATCCGTATCCAACCCTTACCAGAAAAGAAAAAAACAAACGTCAAAATAAACATCAGAAGAATAAATGAAAAAAGTGTATTATCACTCCCAGGGCGTCCCCAGGGAGTGAATTCTGACACCACCCACTAGGGACCTAATAGGATTGAGAACCATGAAGAGTGTCCACTGGATCCGTAACTCTGTAATATTATATGGACAAAAAGTGTCTCGTACTGTTGTGGAAACTCCTCAAACAAGAATGTCTCGTATGTTATAAAACTTCCAACTGTAGCAATGTGTATCTGTTTGAAACCATCAGCAATTATCTTCTTGCTACTATGTGAAGGTGGTTACAGAAGACATAACTTGTTACAGTATTTGTAATCCATCACAGTGAATGCTGGTGATGACTATCGTGACAAATCTTGTAATTATAAGAATATTATGGTTCAAATGTCCCTTAAACCTGGCGTGCTACTGGCCACAATCTGTGTCGCGGGGAGCTGCAAACGTACTGTCGGCCCAAACACACACCCTCTTCACACTTCACTCACGGTAGCGTGCACTATATCTTCCTTGTAATGCCTTTATTGCAGAGGATACAATACATTCCACATTTTCCTTTTTACCCAAACTGCGAGTATCTCATACCCTCATGGCAGTTCATGGCCTTTAATGTGTTGTAAATAAAGCAGATGCTTAAACAGCCGTGTTACCTCCTTCAGCATATGTGTGCATCGTTAGTACCGTGAGACTCTCTGTCTTCAGTGTGATTCTGTGGGCCCCCCCAGTGTAAGAATCTGGTCTCACCTCGCAATTTATGAAAATATGGCTTGGTTAAAAAACGAATGAATCTAAGTCTTAGATTCATTCGTTTTTAACCAAGCCATATTTTCATAAATACGTATGTAGAATGTGACGTTAGAGTGGGGGTGTGTATGCCACTAACCAATAAGATTACATTTGACTCTATTTTAATCACACCTCCACCCCATTACATGTAAATTCCTTGAGAAAGGGGCGGAGTCCCGAAATGCGCGTCGGAACGAGGAGACGCCACCACAGATACCTGGATATCGTGCTATCTGAGCCACAGCAATTGCGAGGTGAGACCAGATTCTTACACTGGGGGGGGCCCACAGAATCACACTGAAGACAGAGAGTCTCACGGTACTAACGATGCACACATATGCTGAAGGAGGTAACACGGCTGTTTAAGCATCTGCTTTATTTACAACACATAAAGGCCATGAACTGCCATGAGGGTATGAGATACTCGCAGTTTGGGTAAAAAGGAAAATGTGGAATGTATTGTATCCTCTGCAATAAAGGCATTACAAGGAAGATATAGTGCACGCTACCGTGAGTGAAGTGTGAAGAGGGTGTGTGTTTGGGCCGACAGTACGTTTGCAGCTCCCCGCGACACAGATTGTGGCCAGTAGCACGCCAGGTTTTAAGGGACATTTGAACCATAATATTCTTATAATTACAAGATTTGTCACGATAGTCATCACCAGCATTCACTGTGATGGATTACAAATACTGTAACAAGTTATGTCTTCTGTAACCACCTTCACATAGTAGCAAGAAGATAATTGCTGATGGTTTCAAACAGATACACATTGCTACAGTTGGAAGTTTTATAACATACGAGACATTCTTGTTTGAGGAGTTTCCACAACAGTACGAGACACTTTTTGTCCATATAATATTACAGAGTTACGGATCCAGTGGACACTCTTCATGGTTCTCAATCCTATTCGGTCCCTAGTGGGTGGTGTCAGAATTCACTCCCTGGGGACGCCCTGGGAGTGATAATACACTTTTTTCATTTATTCTTCTGATGTTTATTTTGACGTTTGTTTTTTTCTTTTCTGGTAAGGGTTGGATACGGATGTGTTTGGTGGATGGGGTATGTGTGGATCTGAGTGAACCTACACCTGATGGTACCTTATGATTATATTTTGTGAAAGATCAATTCGATCATATCCTTTGTTGAAGAATAAAAACTTCTTGATTCTAAGACTCAGTGGCTGGGATTCTTTGATGTTTTATTATTATTATATAGTCTGTGACCGGACTTTATCCCGTGCCTGAGCATATTAACTAGAAAGGGTGGTGCGGTCACACTTTATCGCATATATTAATTTGGTCTGTGACGTGCACACTCACGTTTGATGAGTACGATGGAAGGGACTAAGATGTTTGCTTACTCAGATTTGGATGCCTCACGAATAGCTACTTTATGTGTTGGCAACAGAGATTTTTTGAATAATGAGCCTGATGTTAAGGAACCGCCGAGTTTAGAACAGATGATTAAGCAGAAAATTGTATACGAATTACATTCAGTTACCCTAGCGGAGTATTTCAGACAGAAGCGTATTCCAAGGGGTCTCAGAAGTCATCTCCATCCCACATTATTTAGGGAAAACTCAGAATACTGTGACAAATTTGAGGGCATTCTAAATAAATGCTCCTATGATATTCCGATTTTGACAATAGAGTACATACAGAAGGAACTACCAAAAATGCAGCAGGAGATAGATAAGGTGGAACTATCTCTAAAGGAGTTAAAGTCTGAAACAGACTTCAGTAATTTCAAATCTAAGCTGGATAGTGACCTCTCTATTTTTAAAAAAAGCCTAGAGAGTAAGAAATATAAGAAATTTCAGAGAGACCTCACTGATTATCAAAATAATAAAGTCTACAGATGGCGTAACCCAGACTTTACACCTTTTAGAAGATTTAGAAGAGGGACACAAGTATATAATTTCCCAGGAGAGTCCTCATCTGATAGTGACTTCAGTGACTCCTCAATCCCTTTTCCCTTAAGAGGACGTGGAACAAGGAATCGAAGAAGAGGAAGAGGAGGGGGGGGGAGGAAACACCGGAGACACAACATACCAGATCTCAACCCGACAGAATCGGAGGGAGCAGAGAGTTTAGTAGTTAATATATCAGGGATTGAGATCAATGAGGAAGTCAGGGGGGTATTACAAAAGGGATTATCTTTTGTCCCTACTACTACCCCAGACTTTTTTGAACTAGAATGTGACCTTCATCGTTTCTTTAGGAATTTAAGATTAAAAAGCTTTTTTGCGAATAAAGAAGACGTCAACACAACTGAACCTAACAATCCATTTCAATTTCATGTACGAAATATTAGACCCAAGAGTACTTTCAATCCCCCTCACACGAATGCTTCAGTTGAAGCATATATCACCTTAATCAAAAAGGATTTTGAAAAATTCAAAAAAAACTTCCGCACAAAAATTAAGCCTAACATCTCTAAACAAGAGAAATTAGCACTGGCATCCATTCAGAAAAATGAGGATTTGATCCTGAAGCCAGCTGACAAGGGCGGTGCCCTGGTTATCATGCATAAGAATAAATATAAGGAGGAGGTCCTCCGACAATTACAAGATACAGATAACTATGCCAAATTGACGGCTGACCCTACATTGAGGGTAAAAAGCAAGATCAGCAAGATAATTGAGGAATCCTTAGCCTCCGATATCATTACTAAGAAACAGGCAAAATTCCTGATTAAAGAACATCCGATTATACCGGTATTTTATGTATTACCCAAGATACATAAAAGACTCCTTGACCCTCCTGGTCGACCTATTGTCGCAGGCACGGATTCAATGTTCCAACCGTTAGCAGTATTTTTGGATCAACTCATCAGACCTTTGTTAGGTTATTTGAGTTCGTACTTACAGGACACGACTGACTTTCTTTGCAAGATATCTTCATTGGTGGTTCCAAAGGACAGCCAACTTGTAACAATGGACATAGCTAGTCTTTATACTTCGATTCCTCACGAGTTAGGAATAGAGGGGATATTCTATTTTCTAGACAAGGACAACTTATATTCCCCGAGTGAGAGAAGATTCATCAAAGATCTCTTTAAGATCATTTTGTATGAAATTTTTTTTCTATTTGAAGATACGTTTTACGTCCAAAAACAAGGAACGGCTATGGGCTCAAATGTAGCACCTACTTATGCGAACTTATTTGTAGGGAAGTTTGAGGAGGATGTGGTCTATAAGGATGAAGGCTATAAGAAATTTATTCTAGGCTGGTATCGTTACATAGATGACGTCTTCTTTGTTTGGACAGGTAGTGATGATGGTCTGACACAATTTGTATCAAAACTTAATTTGGCACATGTTTCTCTTAAGTTTACTATGGAAGCAAGTAAGTCCAGGGTAAGCTTCTTAGATACCATGATTTCAATTGTAGATCAGAAACTCAGAAGTGATTTATTTTCTAAAGAAACGGATCGGAACAATACCTTACGGTATGAAAGTTTCCATCCCCCCTCTCTGATCAAAAATCTTCCATTAGGCGAACTTCTGCGGACCAAAAGGATTGTGGATGATCCAGTAATTTGCCTACAGAGATTGGACGAAATGTCTAAAAAAATTTTAGACAGAGGATATCCAGTGCAAATTCTGGAAGAAAACATGAATAAAGTACTGAACATTGACAGGGCTAGCCTATTGAGTAAGACTACTCGTGAAGCTAAAAAAATTTCGGTGCCCTTTATGAGTCACTTTGGGTCACATAGTAAGGTCTTTAAAAGGATAATCTTACAACACTGGCACTTACTAAGAGAGGATTATACATGTGGGTAAGATCTTTAATGAGACTCCACTATTCTCCTTTCGGAGAAATAAAAACCTGAAAGATGAACTGATACGGGCTGATTGGGGGTACCATGAGAAAACCAATTACAATCAATAAGAAAGGCTCCTTCCCCTGTATGAATTGTGCTCTGTGTCATTCGATGTTACAAGGGGATCACATTACCCATCCCCTATCAGGCAAAAGGATTCCAATCAATGGTAGGTTCTCCTGTAACTCCAAATATGTGATATATGTCATCAAATGCCCATGTGGCCTGGCATATGTAGGGGAGACCACACAGACGGTCCGTGATAGGATACGTCAGCACAAATCAGCCATAGGTAAGGATGACGAGGATGCACCCGTGGCCCATCATTTTACACGATTGGCACACAACAAGAGCCAATTAAGGTTTCAAGTTATTGATGGGGTCTCCCCCTTACGGAGAGGAGGTGATCGACAGAAAATACTATTCCGTAAGGAGGCACTATGGATCAAACAATTGGATACCATGGTCCCCAAAGGTCTCAATAGAGACATATCCTGGGGAAATTTCATCTGAGCCTTTCGCATTTCTTAAGTGTTGAATGGCTTTCTTAAGACTGTGTCCCTCTCTAGGAGACAAATAATTGAAGAGAGGTAGACAAAGGTTTAAATAATTGCGATTCCTGGACATTACGATCTAACAATGGATATGGTTTTGTCCCACGGCGTGGTAGTCCTGCGATAATTAAATATGATATATGATATCCAGTCCTCTTTGTATAGACCTCACTATCTATCCTGGATATATGTGAAAGTAGGATTGCTTACATAAGGGTAGTTCCCTCTGTATGACTTTGTTGTTATATAAAATATGATTGCGAGAACCAACATTGAATAGGGTGAGAAATAGTTCTTCTTGAGACCCTTGGAACATGTTCTGTCTGAGTCGACTGTATATAGTCTTTAGAATTTAACATGTAAATAGGGTATCCCGTAAAGGGACCGCTGACATTGAATAATCTTATATGAAAATAGTAATGTGAGGGAGCGTACTGTTTAAGTTACGATTGTTGACAACAGGTACAAAATAGTATTTGGAAACAGTCGAGAATGCCTATATATTGATAACTCCCTAAATACGTAACGTACAGCTTTCCTGCTTTTTTGCTCTTTTGCTTTTTCATTGTGAAGATGCTGTGCATTGGCGCATTATTGTTATTTCGATATTTTGGAGATTGCTCAGCGCTTGCTCGGAAGTGCACACTAGCCATTCGTGAGTCTTAGATTCATTCGTTTTTTAACCAAGCCATATTTTCATAAATACGTATGTAGAATGTGACGTTAGAGTGGGGGTGTGTATGCCACTAACCAATAAGATTACATTTGACTCTATTTTAATCACACCTCCACCCCATTACCTGTAAATTCCTTGAGAAAGGGGCGGAGTCCCGAAACGCGCGTCGGAACGAGGAGACGCCACCACAGATACCTGGATATCGTGCTATCTGAGCCACAGCAATTGCGAGGTGAGACCAGATTCTTACACTGGGGGGGCCCACAGAATCACACTGAAGACAGAGAGTCTCACGGTACTAACGATGCACACATATGCTGAAGGAGGTAACACGGCTGTTTAAGCATCTGCTTTATTTACAACACATTAAAGGCCATGAACTGCCATGAGGGTATGAGATACTCGCAGTTTGGGTAAAAAGGAAAATGTGGAATGTATTGTATCCTCTGCAATAAAGGCATTACAAGGAAGATATAGTGCACGCTACCGTGAGGTGAAGTGTGAAGAGGGGTGTGTGTTTGGGCCGACAGTACGTTTGCAGCTCCCCGCGACACAGATTGTGGCCAGTAGCACGCCAGGTTTAAGGGACATTTGAACCATAATATTCTTATAATTACAAGATTTGTCACGATAGTCATCACCAGCATTCACTGTGATGGATTACAAATACTGTAACAAGTTATGTCTTCTGTAACCACCTTCACATAGTAGCAAGAAGATAATTGCTGATGGTTTCAAACAGATACACATTGCTACAGTTGGAAGTTTTATAACATACGAGACATTCTTGTTTGAGGAGTTTCCACAACAGTACGAGACACTTTTTTGTCCATATAATATTACAGAGTTACGGATCCAGTGGACACTCTTCATGGTTCTCAATCCTATTAGGTCCCTAGTGGGTGGTGTCAGAATTCACTCCCTGGGGACGCCCTGGGAGTGATAATACACTTTTTTCATTTATTCTTCTGATGTTTATTTTGACGTTTGTTTTTTTCTTTTCTGGTAAGGGTTGGATACGGATGTGTTTGGTGGATGGGGTATGTGTGGATCTGAGTGAACCTACACCTGATGGTACCTTATGATTACATTTTGTGAAAGATCAATTCGATCATATCCTTTGTTGAAGAATAAAAACTTCTTGATTCTAAGACTCAGTGGCTGGGATTCTTTGATGTTTTATATATATTTATGTGTTACTATGTGTATATACATATATATTTATGTGTTACTATGTGTATATACATATATATTTATGTGTTACTATGTGTATATACATATATATTTATGTGTTACTATGTGTATATACATATATATTTATGTGTTAATGTGTGTATATACACATGTTGACACAAAATATATATGTATATAAGCATATTCATATATATACTGGGAACACACAGTTCCCATAGACCGCAATGTAAAATCACTTTTCAGTGCCGTTTTTTTCTAACACCTATTAACGGCTCCAAAACTACCTAGTGCCGTTGTTTTTTATTGTTTCAAAAAAATCTACTTTTTTAAATAAAAATCTGTAATACCCTCTATTTTGAGGGCATTTGGGGCACTTTTAGAAAATTAACCAGAGATCTAGGGGCATATTTATCAAGCTCCGTATGGAGGCGGCGGACAACAGAAATCCACCCGATCGCATACGATTGGGTTGATTGACACCCACCTGCTAGCGGCCGCGAATCTGCAGGGGGGCGGCATTGCACCAGCAGTTCACAAGAACTGCTGGTGCAATGATAGATGCCGAGAGCGTATGCTGTCGGCATTTATCGATGTGCAGCGGACATGATCCTCAATATCGGATCATGTCCGCTCATACCTTCATAAATAGGCCCCCTAATCTCTTGTTAATTTTCTGAGCGCTAATTGCTACCGAGAGCACCTGGTAGCAATAACCAGCCACTTGTAATGGCTTTTTATTTATTGCATGCCCGATAATTTAGCGCTCCACTTGTAATCTAGCCCACAACGTTTAGATGTAGGGCTGCTAGTAGACCTTTATAAATGATTGGCTTAAAGGGACACTGAACCCAAATTCTTTATTTCGTGATTCAGATAGAGCATGCAATTTAAGCAACTTTCTAATTTACTCCTATTATCAAATTTTCTTCATTCTCTTGGTATCTTTATTTGAAATGCAAGAATGTAAGTTTAGATGCCGGACCATTTTTGGTGAACAACCTGGGTTGTTCTTGCTGATTGGTGGATAAATTCACCCAGCAATAAACAAGTGCTGTCCAGTGCTAAACCAAACAAATAGCTTAGATGCCTTCTTTTTCAAATAAAGATAGCAAGAGAACGAAGGAAAATTGATAATAGGAGTAAATTAGAAAGTTGCTTAAAATTGCATGCTCTATCTGAATCACGAAAGAAAACATTTGGGTTCAGTATTCCTTCAATGAGGTCACTTTCAAATTGTTACATTTGCATCTTCCAGATGTTGAAGCCAATTTGCTTTGTGATAATATAATTTACCTGATAGTTTGTATTCATTCTCGACTTAGAATCCTATCAGCCAATCGGAATTCGAGGGACGCCATCTTGGATGACGTCATTTAAAGGACCAGCCATTCGTTGGGTAGTCGTCGTGCAGGAAGAATGTTCCTCGTCGGATGTCTTCAAGATGCAGCCGCTCCTCGCCGGAAGGATGAAGATAGAAGAAGCCGCTTGGATGAAGACTTCTGCCGGATGGAGGACCTCTTCTGCCCCGATCGGATGAAGACTTCTGCCCGGCTGGAGGACCACTTGTGCCCGGATCGGATGAAGACTTCGGCCCGGCTGGGTGAAGACGGCTCAAGGTAAGGTGATCTTCAATGGGGTAGTGTTAGTTTTTTTTAAGGGGGGATCAGGTCGGTTTTAGAGTAGGGGTGTGTGGGTGGTGGATTGTAATGTTGAGGGGGGGGATTGTTCTTTTTTTTTTAAAGGTAAAAGAGCTGATTACTTTGGGGCAATGCCCCGCAAAATACCCCTTTTAAGGGCTATTTGTAATTTAGTTTAGGGTAGGGCATTTTATTATTTGGGGGGGCTTTTTTTTTTATTAGGGGGCTTAGATTAGGTGTAATTAGTTTAAACTTCTTGTAATTTTTTTTATTTTTTGTAATTTAGTGGTTTTTTTGTACTATAGTTTAGTTTATATAATTGTATTTTATTTTAGATAATTGTGGTTAATTTATTTAATTAATTTATTGATAGTGTAGTGTTAAGTGTATTTGTAACATAGGTTAGGATTTATTTTACAGGTAATTTTGTAATTATTTTAACTAGGTAGCTATTAAATAGTTATTAACTATTTAATAGCTATTGTACCTAGTTAAAATAAATACAAAGTTGCCTGTAAAATAAATCCTAACCTATGTTACAAATACACTTAACACTACACTATCAATAAATTAATTAAATAAATTAACCACAATTATCTAAAATAAAATACAATTATATAAACTAAACTATAGTACAAAAAACCCACTAAATTACAAAAAATAAAAAAAATAAATCCTAAAATAGCTACAATGTAATTATTAGTGTTAGACTTAGGTTTAGGGGTTAATACATTTAATGTAGGTGGCGGCGGTGTAGGGAGGTCAGATTAGGGGTTAATAAATGTAATGTAGGTGGAGGCGGTGTAGGGGGATCAGATTAGGGGTTAATAAATTTAATGTAGGTGGTGGCGGGGTCCGGGAGTGGCGGTTTAGGGGTTAATACATATAATGTAGGTGGCGGTGGGCTCCGGGAGCAGTGGTTTAGGGGTTAATACACTTTATTAGGTATTGCGGTGGGGGATTGCGGTTGACAGGTAGATAGACATTGCGCATGCGTTAGGTGTTAGTTTTTTTTTTGTAGGCATTTTAGGGAGTTACGGTGCTCCCTGCTACGGCTGCATTTTATGGCGAGGTGAAAATGGAGTAAGATTTCCCCATTTTCGCCACGTATGGCCTTGTGCTGGATATTGGATACCAAATTGCGTGTGTTTTATATGTTAGTCTATGGGTGAAAAAACTACGTCCGACGGGTGAAATATACGTGCCGCATTTATATGCGGCACTGTATAAAGGATACCAAAACCCGCGCAAAAAAATGGCGTTGCCGGCTTTTGCGGGCAACGCTGCATATCGGATGGGGTCCCAGCTCTTTTTCCTAAAAAAAAATACAGACCCCCCGGCCCCCAACAGTAAAACCCACCACCCAAACAACCCCCACAAAATAAAAAACCTAACTCTAAAAAAAACCTGATCTACCCATTGCCCTGAAAAGGGCATTTGTATGGGCATTCAGCTCTTTTTCTTGCCCTTAAAAGGCCATTCAGCTCTTTTAAGAACGCCCAAAATCTAATCTAAAAAAAAAACACCCCAAAAAACCTTTAAAAAACCTAACACTAACCCCTCTTTAGTTACTCACAGTTGCTGAAGTCCCGCTTAAACGATCTTCATCCCGGCGGCTCCATCTTCAACCAGGCAGCTCCATTTTCATCCATCGCGGGACCGGCATCTTCTTCATCCCTGCGTGGTGGAGTGGTCGATGCACAGAGGCGGATGTCCAGCCGAAGATCCAATGCGGAGGTCCATCGAGGCGGACGTCCAGCCGAAGGTCCAAAGCGGAGGTCCATCTGTCCAACGTAGAGGTCCTCTTCATGCGATCGTCCTCTGCACACTGAGGATTGAAATGCAAGGTACCCCTTTTAAACTGGGGGTACCATTGCATTCCTATTGGCTGAAAATTTTAAATCAGCCAATAGGAATTAGGGCTGCTAAAATCCTATTGGCTATTTGAATCAGCTAATAGGAATGCAAGCTGCTTAAATCCTATTGGCTGATTTGAACAGCCAATAGTATTTTAGCAGCCCTAATTCCTATTGGCTGATTTAAATTTTTCAGCCAATAGGAGTACAATGGTTCCCCTAGTATAAAATGGGTACCTTGCATTTTAATCCTGTGTGCAGCGGACGATCGCATGAAGAGGACCTTCACGTCAGATCGATGGACCTCTGCCTGGACCTCCACCTTGGACCTTCATCTGGACCTCTGCCCTGGACCTTCGCCTGTACCTCAGCCTCCACGCATCGACTGCTTCGCCTCCGCAGGGATGAAGAAGATGCCGGTCCTGTGATGAATGAAGATGGAGCCGCCTGGATGAAGATGGAGCCACCGGGATGAAGATCGTTCAAGCGGGACTTCAGCAACTACCTAAAGAGGGGTTAGTGTTAGGTTTTTTTAAGGTTTTTTGGGGTGTTTTTTTAGATTAGGGTTTGGGCGTTCTTAAAAGAGCTGAATGCCCTTTAAAGGTCAAGAAAAAGAGCTGAATGCCCTTTTAAGGGCAACACCCATGCAAATGCCCTTTCCAGGGCAATGGGTAGATTAGGTTTTTTTTAGTTAGGTTTTTGTATTTTGTGGGTTTGGGGATGGGGGTTTGTAATGTTAGGGGGTGTTTGTTTTTATTTTTTAGAAAAAGAGCTGATTTCTTTAGGGCAATGCCCTACAAAAGGCCCTTTTTATTTTGGGGTGTTTTTTTTAAATGGGGTATTAGAATAGGAATATTTTTTTTTTTTAAATATTTTTATTGAGGGTAGAAGAAAATATAAACACACAGGTACCTTAAAAAAAAAAGAATAATGCAGTCATTACACTCCAAAACCATATAGTGACACACAGAATAATTGGAGCTAACACAAGGGAATATGGAATTCAATAATACATCCTATTGTCCAAGTTATATTTTTAGTATAAACAGAAGTTAACAAACTCTAACCCTCATTTTTTCCTACCTCCTTGAGACAAACGAGGCCACTTTTGGACCTCCACCCTCATAAACAGAACAAGCAATAGGAGGATTATAACCATATAAGGCCACTTATGGACCTTCAGTATAAGATAAACTTATCTCAGATAAGCCCACTGTTAGACATTAGTTGCTATATTTACACATTTACCAATGCTAACTGGATAGGGAGGGGGTTATAAATGTTAGACTAGCAAAATATATAAAAAGTTAAAGCTACATAGGGAAAGTTATCAGGATAAAATTCCATATTTTAGGGAGCAGACTATATGGGGGAGAGGGGGGAGAAGAGGCAATGTGGACTATGGGGGTTGTGGAGAAATACTCCTGTCAGGAAAGTATGAGTATTATATGACTAAGAAGAACTAGGATTTAGCACTAGTTCTTCTTAGTCATATAATACTCATACTTTCCTGACAGGCGTATTTCTCCACAACCCCCATAGTCCACATTGCCTCTTCTCCCCCTTTAGCACTACACTGTAACTCCCCTTAATCATGGGATGTAGATGTATTACTCAGAAAAACAAAATACATAATATTAGAACAGACAATTGGCTCGACCAAATGTTATCAAACATGACATAACCAAGAAGAAAAATTGTACATATATATCAGTAACTAATACTTCTAGAATATTTTATTTATTTTTTAATATTAGTATCATTTGATCCTGGACTGTAGTAGAGACCAAAAGGTCCCACACCTATATATAGAAAACTTATGCAGAGTTAACGTAGGGATGCCGCTCTGACATGCCAGGAAAGAGACTTGACGTCCATACCCCCAAATCTTATATTACTTTGACCCTACCTTCCAGGCACGGGCCCTGTACCCAGGCGGCATGCAAACTAACTAGTAATGTGCAGAGAATAACTAGACGACAAGTCCCCAGGATATTACAAATAATGGCATTGCCTATGGAACTACAGTTTGCAGAAACTGATCATTAGAAAGAGGCATTAGTATAGCGCTCATGTATAGCAAGAAAAAGCATACTCAAAAATAAGCCCAACCCATTGTTTGTCTCATGTAACACAAGCTGTTATAGAATGTACATCTCTCTATATCTGTCCAAACAATATAGTACCCAGTAGGGGAAACAGAAGAAACAAAAGAAATGCATCAGGTCTGTAGACTTTCTTAATCCTCTACAGTGACACGGGGCTTTAATATGGGGACTTAACCTCAATTAACATTATAGAGAGCATATAGAAAAACGGCTTAAATGAGAACAGATAAAACATAATAGCATATTAACATTTTCCCCAGAAATCTTCTACCCCCTAAGATATCTCAAGTCCGGGACAAAACGGGAAAGATAACAGGATTGCGTCCTTATGAAGCTGCGATACGCTCAAACTGTGCTGTTAGTCCCCAGCTCACTGAAAATATAAGGTCAAATTAGAAGCCGTGTTAGGCAAAAAGTCACGCTACGTTAACCACCATGTGTAGTGATGCGAATGGGCTAGCTGTGGTAATAAGCTCCAGATATCCCAAGCCCATCGAACTGTGACAAAACTTTTTCACCCCACTCCGATCTTGCAACAGCAGATGTTAGAAGCTAAAGGCATGTCTTCTATCTCCACGAGGCTTCAGTGTTAACATAGCATTATCCATTATCTCTGGTCTAGAGCCCCACATACGTGCCGTCTCCTTAACTACCTTCCAGGTGGCCAAATTATAGTTGGATATGGACTCACAATCAGATTCCTGCACTCTCCACGCTGTAGCTGTAAATGTACGTGTTAGGAGAGCTTGCGCCTGTGGATCTACCAACTCGGTATTGCTGTGTGGAGGGTATATAGTGGCCCGCACCTGAGGGACGGCCGCAGCCCCCAGGGTCAGGTCAGAGCTAGGCAACTCAGCCCCACTTTGCCAGCATGACTCCAGCTCTTGTGGAGGTAGTGTTGTGGGCTTCGAATATCCCCTCTGTGTTAAATGAGGAGGCTGGAGTATAGGATCAAAAGCCCTAATTGCTGCTGCTTTAAACTCTTCAAAAATAGTCTGCAGTATTTGCGAAATTTCCTCCATGATAGGCAATAGGAAAAATAGGCTGACAACCCCTAGTGAGGAAACGTTCTTACTTCAGCTCAACTGGCTGGGTAGACTGATCAGTCAGAGTGATGGGGGGTAGAGACAAGTATAGGCCGCTATCAGACCACTGCTTCGTACTTTCTCGAATACGGGCTGCTTGTGCTTGAAAATGTACAAATGTCATATGTATCTGCTCCAGTAATAATGCCTGTCACAGTTCTCGTGGAAAAAATAAAATCTGGATGTTTTTGGAGAGACAAACAGCAGTTTTGTCAGCTCCCACAGGCAGCTGAAGTTCAACAAGCAGCCATCTTGGTCGGTGGTTAGACACGCCCCCCAGGAATAATTTTTATTATTTTGAATAATTCGTTTGTTATTTTGTGTAAAAAAAAATTCTTTTTAGGGTGTTTTTTTTTTAAAATAGCCATTTTTTATTTTTAATGGGCAGCAAAAGAGCTGAATGCCCTTTAAAGGGCAATACCCATACAAATGCCCTTTTCAGGGCAATGGGTAGATTAGATTTTACTTTATTTTTATTTTGTGGGTTTGGGGGTGGGGGTTTGTATACTGTTAGGGGGTGTTTGTTTTTCTTTTGTATGAAAAGAGCTGATTTCTTTAGGGCAATGCCCTACAAAAGGACCCTTGGTAGTTTATTATAGATTAGTTTTTTTTATTTTGGGGGTGTTTTTTTTTTTTTAAACAAGGTATTAGAATAGGAATAATTTTTATTGTTTTGGATAATTTTGTTTGTTATTTTTTGTAATGGTAGGTTTTTTTATTTTTGATAATTTTAGTGTTTTTTATTTTTTGAAATGTTTTTATTTTTTATTTTAGTTTTTTTATTTGTTGTAATGGTAGGTTTTTTATTTTTGTAATGTTAGGTTTTAGTGTAAGGCAGCTTAGGTTTTATTTCACAGTTAAGTTTGTATTTATTTTAACTAGGTAGTTAGTAAATAGTTCATAACTATTTACTAACTAGTCTACCTAGTTAAAATAAATACAATTTTAATAAATACAATTTTACCTGTGAAATAAAAACCTAAGCTAGCTACAATATAACTATTAGTGGAGATTATGTCGGGGAGCGTCGGAATAGGGGTTAATATCTTTATTATAGTGTGGGTAATGTTGGGGTGCAGGGGAATAGGGGTTAATAACTAAAGTATAGTAGCGGCGATATCGGGAGCAGCAGATTAGGGGTAAACAGATTTATTTTGGTGGCGGCGATATCGGGAGCGGCAGATTAGGGGTTAATAACTTTATTTAGGTGTCGGCGATGTCGGGCCGGCAGATTAGGGGTGTTTAGACATTGGGTTTATGTTAGGGTGTTAGGTTTAAACGTAACTTTTTATTCCCCTAGACATCAATGGGGCTGCATTACGGAGCTTTTCATTCCGCGATCGCAGGTGTTATTTTTTTTCTAACACGCTCTCCCCATTGATGTCTATGGGGAAAGCGTGCACTAGCACATCAAAGCAGTTCTTGTATTTTGTGCGGTATGGAACTCAGCGCAACCATATCGCACGCGCAAGCCGGCTTTTTCAAAACTCGTAATGGCAGCGGTATGGTGGGTTGCGTTCGTTTGATACCCTCTGTAGTGCAAAACTTATAACCTAGGTGTATCGTAATTATTAGTAGGGTGAAATGAATATAATAAAGTATATTACACAGCTGTAATTGTAAGGCATTAGTGAAAGTTAATGCACAAGAGAGACAACAATTATTCATTATGATGGTTTTATGAAAGAAAAAAAAAAAGCAATGTTCTTTCTCGACTGAAGAAATTTTCTGCAGTAAGATTTTGACTGTGCATCAATCAACTGCTATTTTGCTGAAGCAGAGTTAGAATGACATTGCAGTACAGAACACATTTTTGCCAGAATAGAACATTGGCTGTTTTAAAGATGAAGTTATTTGTTAGCATCCTTTACATTGCACAAGTAGCTCAATAGTTATTAATCATAAGTCTACTGTAGAAAAAAGGGTGCAAAAAGCAATTTTTCAGAGATTACCTCCTAAAGAGATCTAACCTCCCTAGAAAAGATAACTTCCATAGTTTCTCATTCCTGTGTAGGTAGATATAATGCATTGTATTGCCCCTTACTGCGAGGAGGAAAATGTCATGAGTTTAGAAATTGTGAGTCAATGTATTGCTTCTGAGTGGGGTGGGCATGCTTTTTTGTTGACAATATAAAGAATTCATACTGTGAGTGATCTACACAGAAATGGAGCACACCATTTATTAATTTACTGTAGAGTGGAAGAGAATCATGTAGCGCTGAATAAATGTATATATGTTTGGGATTTGGCTAATCATGAATCATATTAAAACTGAATAATTCCATATTTATAAAGCAAAAAAATAACTGAATAAGGAATCCTGTAAATAAATAATAATGAGAACCTCCATTTTCCAGTTATTGGATTTAAGCAGTTAGAGTCCATTAAATAACCTGAAACGTTACAAAGGTAAGTGGTAAACTGACAAAGGGTAAAGAAATGAGTTTAGGTCACCGGTTGCATTTAAAAAATACTGTAAATAAATAAATAAAAAATAAAGAAGGAAGTCTGAATTTCAGCTATAAAGAGAAAAGTTTGAGCTGCAAGTTTGACAAGTCGATTGGCAGTAAGAAAGCTGTTGATAAATCGGAAAAATAAGAAAATAGATTTGCAATGAAGCACAACCAATTAAATCTTCAAAACAAATAAACGGCTAGATTACGAGTTTTTCGTTTTGAGCTGTGCGGTGCTAACGAGCAGTTTATGCTCACCGCTCACTTACAGACAGGTTTTTACAACCCAAACAAGAAGTGAGCTTTGAGCAAAATTGTGCTCCTTACCGCACTCCAATACCAGCGCTGCTTACGTTAGCGGTGAGCTGGTGTAACGTGTTCGTGCACGATTTCCCCATAGGAATCAACGGGGAGAGACGGCTGAAAAAAGGTCTAACACTTGCAAAAAAGCAGCGTAAAGCGCCTTAACGCAGCCCCATTGATTCCTATGGGGAAATCAAATTTATGTCTACACCTAACACCCTAACATGAACCCCGAGTCTAAACACCCCTAATCTTACACTTATTAACCCCTAATCTGCCGCCCCATCATCGCCGACACCTACATTATATTTATTAACCCCTAATCTGCTGCTCCGGACACCACCGCCACCTACATTATATTTATTAACCCCTAATCTGCCGGCCCTAACATCGACGCCACCTACCTACATTTAGTAACCCCTAATCTGCTGCCTCCAATGTCACTGCCACTATATTAAAGTTATTAACCCCTAAACCTAAGTCTAACCCTAAACCTAACACCGCCTAACTCAAATATAATTAAAAGAAATCTAAATAAAATTACTATAATTAACTAAATTATTCCTATTTAAAACTAACTACTTACCTGTAAAATAAACCCTAAGCTAGCTACAAAATAACTAATGGTTACATTGTAGCTAGCTTAGGGTTTATTTTTATTTTACAGGCAAGTTTGTATTTATTTTAACTAGGTAGAATAGTTATTAAATAGTTATTAACTATTTAATAACTACCTAGCTAAAATAAATACAAAAGTACCTGTAAAATAAAACCTAACCTAAGTTACAATTACACCTAACATTACACTACAATTAAATTATTTCCCTAAATTAAATACAATTAAATTAAATTATCTAAAGTACAAAAAAAAATAAACACTAAATTACAGAAAATAATAAACAAATTACAAGATTTTAAAATGAATTACACCTAATCTAATCCCCCTAACAAAATAAAAAAGCCCCCCCCCCAAAAAATAAAAAAGCCCTACCCTACACTAAATTACAAACAGCCCTTAAAAGGGTCTTTTGCGGGGCATTGCCCCAAAGTAATCAGCTCTTTTACCTGTAAAAAAATTACAAATCCCCCCCACCCACACAACCAACCCTACACTAAAACCCACCCAATAACCCCTTAAAAAAATCTAACACTAACCCCTTGAAGATCACCTTACCGGGAGAAGTCTTTACCCAACCGGGCCGAAGTCCTCAATGAATCCGGCAGAAGTGGTCATCCAGATGGGCAGAAGAGGTCCTCCAGATGGGCAGAAGTCTTCATCCAGACGGCATCTTCTATCTTCATCCATCTGGAGCAGAGCGGGTCCATCTTTAAGACATCCGACGCGAAGCATCCTCTTCTTACCATGGCGACTGAAGAATGAAGGTTCCTTTAAGTGACATCATCCAAGATGGCGTGGAAGATATAATACTTTTCCCCGTGGAACGTTAACTGTTTTTTGACATATGAAAATATATGAATTTATGTTTTTGGATACATAAACATTTGATTTTATGATTGTTTTTTACATATGATGTATTAAAAAGTTTTTAGAATACACTTTTTAACAAGACCATTTTAATCTAAATCTGTATCTCTGTGTTGCTATATGGAAATAGCGCAATAAGGTTGGTTTTCACTTTGTACTTATATTGAACAGCCAGTAACAGCAATAAAGAAGACACTGACAATTTGCAGTGCACCAACCAGTGGTCACATCCCATGCAGGGCTGTCAGACACCCCTAGTTGAAATACTTCCGGTCAGTAGAAAGTCTTTCCGTTTATACACTGTGAGCAACGGTTAGTGAGCTGTATATTGTGAGTGCCTTTTTATTATTTCCCTTACTGAGTGTTACATAAGTTGTTGCTCTATGAGACACCTCCTTGCCTATTTACCATTTAAGTGCCGCAGTGGATTTTACCTATCCCTTATGACTATTTTTAATTGGTGTTTGCCCTATAAATATATTTTTTGAGAATTTTCAAAATAGATTGTGATGTCAGCAGTGGGCAGAGCTTGGCAGCCATTTCAAAGTGATCAGAAACAATATTGAGATTAAAATAACGTTTTTACCAATCCTGCTGCATGATATAGAAATGGTGCAGAAGGCTATTTGCAGCTTAATCTAGTAAGAATTTATGACTAAGGTGTAGATTGTCCCTTTAAAACCACCAAAGTAAGATTTTCATTTTTTCCCATTTTTAATATTTTCATTTCAGTCATGTTAGTTGATGTTAAGGTGCTATTTACTGTATGAAGTGATATATTTTGAAGAAAAAACATTTATTTGGAGTTTTAACACTGTATTTAGCATGGTTTATCCTTTTTAGTATTTGAGGTAACTGGGTTATCACAAGCATACAACCACTGCATTAGACAGAACTGACCGGTTCAAAATCTCACCATGGAAAAAGACCCATTTCTTGATACATTTTCAATCTCCACTGCCCGCCAATCCCGAGGTCAGTTATTTACACTACGCTACGCTGACAAGCTTTGACACTTGTATAACATATTCAGGCCTTTCCAAACTCATTAGCATCATCACTGGAACATTTTATTTAAAATTGATTTCACATTTAGGAGTATTTGGAGTTAAGCTTGGATGCCTCTTTGCAACAGTGACTGCTAATTCTGTTGAAATCCCAATTAAACTCTTATTAAAAGAGATTGCATGACATGAGCAGACTTAGGGTAACATTTATTTCTCTGCTAGAGGCTACAAATGAGAATTAATTTAAGCTCTTTTAGACTGGTCAAGATAAAGAAGAAGAAGCAATTAAAAGTGTTTTGTTGCATGAAACATTCCACTTGGATCATAACAACAAAAATATCAAACTATTTAGCAATCTTGTCCATTTACATGTGCTACAAATAGTTACTTTTATTTTGGGTTGGGCAAATGTTTTGGCACGTTTTTAAAATGACAAATGTTGGTCTATTTCATATAAAAAGCTTAAACCTAGATTACAAGTTTTGCGTTAGAGGCTATGCGGTGCTAACGAGCAGTTTATGCTCACCGCTCACTTACAGACAGCGCTGGTATTACGGGTTTTTACAAACCCGACGTTAACCGCAAAAAAGTGATCGTAGAGCAAAATTTTGCTCCACATATCACCTCAATACCAGCGCTGCTTACGTTAGCGGTGAGCTGGCTGAATGTGCTCGTGCACGATTTCCCCATAGGAATCAATGGGGGAGAGTCGGCTGAAAAAAAAAAGCAGCGTTTAGCTCCTAACGCAGCCCCATTGATTCCTATGGGGAAAATACATTTATGTCTACACCTAACACCCTAACATGAACCCCGAGTCAAAACACCCCTAATCTTACACTTATTAACCCCTAATCTGACGCCCCCGACATCACCGACACCTACATTATATTGATTAACCCCTAATCTGCCGCTCCGGACACCGCCGCCACCTACATTATACTTATAAACCCCTAATCTGCTGCCCCCCAACATCGCAGACACCTACATTATATTTATTAACCCCTAATCTGCCGCCCCCAATGTCGCTGCAACCTACCTACACTTCTTAACCCCTAATCTGCCGCCTCCAACGTCGCCGCCACTATATTAAAGTTATTAACCCCTAAATCTAACCCTAACCCTAGCACCCCCTAACTTAAACATAATTTAAATAAATCTAAATAAAATTACTATTATTACCTAAATAATTCCTATTTAAAACTAAATACT